>NC_062201.1:3957337-4229837 GCF_912470025.1 Vespa velutina
ACAGACAGAGAGAAAAGAGATAGAAGAAGAGGATTCCAAAGTTGGAGGGTGCTGTCGGCGCCCCAGGGCGCACAATTAAACGTGATTATCCCTCATTAAGGACGAATTCGACGGACGAATGGGTGAGGGAGGTAGAACTTGCGTAATTGTGGGAACGAATCGTACCCGTTTTCTTTCTCTCTTCTCTTCTCTGTCTCTCTCTCTCCATTTTCTCTCTCTCTCTCTCTCTCTCTTTCTTCCCCCTTCTTTCTCCTTTTTTCTTTTTCTCTCTTCCTCTCTCACACATTTCTCGTTTCTTTCTACATGGTCACCTTGATGGTAGCCCGCGGATCGTTGCGTGCACCCACGCTAAAAATCAGACTTACCTTTCGGCGAATTCGTACGAAAGATCGACAAATTTAATCTTGATTTCTTTCCATCATTCGATCGTTTCCGTCACGCTTGAAATTTCGCGCAAATTTCCTTTCCTGTTCCGGTTCAATTCGTTCCTACTTATTAAAAAAGCATAATATATTTCGTTCTAACAAAATGAAATAAAATTTCAATTATTGAATAATAACAAATAATAAATATATAATTTTCCTTTTTTTTTTTTTTTTTTTTTTTTTTTTTAAGATATTATTTCTTATATATAACCCAATATAATTGTAAAAATTTTTAAACTTTTATATTTAATAATTATAAAATTATTTTACTTATATATTATTGAATTATAAAATTTACTTTAATATTTAAAGTAAATTTTATAATTTATAAAATAACCGATATAATATAATATATAATATCGCATTTATAGATCCAAGGATTTAAAATAACTTTTCAATGAATATTCTTTTTTTTTTGTTCCGATGAAATCGAATTCTTATGTTAATTTCTCTTTAAACAAGGAAACAACGAAAACGGGGGTACATTATCGAAATAGGAAGTTTCGTGCAATAATCGAATTTTTTTTTTTCGAATTTAGAACGACCAAACGTTCAACGTTATCGTTTATAGTGTCAGCAAAGTGCAACTTCAGAAGTTTCCCATTGCTTTTCACGATTATAGTCGGCAAATTTCATCCAAGCAAACGGAGATGCCAGTGCGTCGTTCGCAAATTGCACCCTTTACTGCAGCGATTAGCTTATCTCGTCGGCTGTCGTAATGGCGCACGCGTCCGGTATCTGCAATGTGTGCAAGAAAAGAGAAAGAGAAAGAGAAAGAGAACGTTCGAGTTCAGTAAGAGAAAGAAAAAGGGAGATAGAAACCAAGAGAGAAAGAGAGAGAGAGAGAGAGGAAGAGGAAAAGAGAGAGAGAGAGAGAGAGAGAGAGAAATCGTAGAGTTTATCTAAAGTCGGCATTACGTAGAGTCGACATCCGTGCTTAAATGGGAAGGCGTCGTAAAACGATCCAATTACACTTGGATAAAGCATAATCCTTTATACTAGAACATTTCTATAGTTTATTTTCTTTTTTCTTTTCTTTTTTCTTTCTTTTCCTTTTCTTTTTTTTTTTTTTTTTGTTTTGTTTTTTTCTTTTCTTTCTTCTTTACTTTAAAAGAAAAAGTAATATTATAATCGAAAAGTATCATTCAATTTAAAAGATTTGCTTCTTTAAATGATTTATCCAACTGTTTACATTTCATCGTTTATTAAATTATCGGCTTGCTCGATTGGAAATATAAAAATTGTATTATTTAAAAAAATCGTATACACCTAATATTATAATGCCTTGGACTTTGGAAAATTATGACGGATCGTTGTACAGATTAATGCTCGTGAACGATTTAAATGGTATTATCGGTCGTACATAATTTTTTTTCTTGTTTCCTTTTTAATGTAAAAAAGAAAAGTAAAAAAGGAAAAGAAAAAAGAAAGGAATAAGAAGAATGTCGTAATTTATTTATGATCCTGTGCAATAGGAAGTGGAAAACTGTTCTGTATTTCTAACGATTCTCTCGTTCCCCTTTTATTCCTAGAAATTCTTCCAACGAGTTCTTTCAAAGAGAGTACAACGAGTTTTCAGATTGTCAGTCTAGAAGCGTCGTTAGCATCCGTTCGTGGAGAAGTAAGCATTAGGAAGGCGTAACCAGTCGTCACACGAGTTTTCTAATGCATCTGCCTCTGAGTAAACGCGGAGAAACGCGTTCTATACGTCTCTCTTTCTCTCTCTTTTTCTGTGTCTGTCTGTCTATCTGTATGTCTGTCTCTCTCTCTCTCTCTCTTACTTTGTCTTTTTTTTCTATCTTTCTTTCTTTCTGTCTTTTACTCGTCTCCGAATGTATTTAAGAGTATATAGGAAGGAGCCCACAAGATCTTTTTCTTCTCGATTCGCCAAGCCGCTCGCGTCGGGCACACGAGCGTCACGTAAAACAAATATGACGTGGAAAAGGGACTGATCAAACAACAGGTGCACCTGTTAAAATGGGACCAGACGTGGGCTTCGTACCAAACCAATATATATATATATATATATATATATACATATAAGCCATATACATACGTATGTATATTTCTCATTAGATAGAAAATGATTCCCATTTTGAATCATTTCATTCGAGAATTCCAATTTTACATTTTATATATATATATTTTTTTTTTCTCTTGTCACTTCTCTTCGTTTTTTTTTTTTTTTTTTATATTTTTTATTATCTTTTTTCTTTTTCATTTATTTATTTATTTATTTATTTTTTAACAAGTTACAAAGCAAATATCTTTTTTCGTATTAGTTGAGAAAATTTTCCTTTCGATGTTAATTAAATATTTCCTTTTTCGAACGAACATTATCAATTTCATTAAGTTCGACAAATAGATGAGAATTTATCTTTAGAAAATTTTCTAATGGAAATTTTATAAGAAGAACTTTCAAACTTGATGCATTCATGCGAGACAAGGAATTCCAATCTTAAGGATGAAATGATCTTATCTAGGGTTGAGTCTCGCGAGACGACGTGTGGTATCTAACCCGCCTGAGACAACATTTGAGGAACCTTAGAACTCTGAGTGCAGGTAGATATACGTTCAGGAACGTTCCTCTTCTCTGGGAAAGTCAAACAATCAAACATACCGGGACGCGCCAAACGTTGACTCGCGGCATACATTTCGTAGGGATCTTCTCTTCTCTCTCTCTCTCTCTCTCTCTCTCTCTCTCTCTCTTTCTCTTTCTCTCTTCTTCTCTCTTCTTCTCTCTTTCTCCCCATTGCAAACAACCTGTCGCGATAATGATACACCGGATAACGGTAGATAAAACTCCGAGAGAGAGAGAGAGAGGGAGAGAGGGAGAGAGGATAATCGTAGTAAGTGGAAATGAGGAGAAATATTGGTAGCACAAATAAAAAATATAAATAATATATACGAATGAATGACAAATCGACGAATGTCGATATATTAATAAGAATTAAAAGTGTCTTTTACAATTTCCTTTGTCGTTCTATAAATGATGTATGACGTAGTCTATATATGAACAATTTAGAATCTCATTAGAAACGTTTCGTATGGCGAAATTGTGAGAAAATTTTAATAATCATAACTTTATATGACTCGATAACAAATTGTTTTTGTATATCAATGAGATTTGTTAAATAGAAGAGAAATGAAGGATTTGGAAAAATAGAAGAAAGATGAAAAAGAAAAAGGGAAAAGGAGAAATGAAATAAAGACTAATCAAGAAATTTGTCGTGTGCATGCCACCTGCAGCATGATATCGGCACAAAACCGGTAACATCGAACGAGATATCCGTGGCGACTTGTTGTTCTACAAGAGAAGATGGCACGTCTCGTAATTTCGAGCGTGGTCTCGCAAAAATTTCTTAATTTCGACACGATGCGATCGTGACGGACGACGATGAGCTAATTTAACTCGGTGAAGGAGACCGAAACAACACCACGGGTGGTCCGTTAGTTCTTTTTGACCATACCTACTCTTCTTCTCCATTTCTTTTTATTCCTTCTCTCTTTTACCAGACAATGACAGTAGATTATCCTTCGTCCTTAAGACCAGACGAAAACTGACAACGCATCATGTATTTCGTCTCTCGCCTTTGGCAACTGGCACAGAATATTGCATCGACCCTAATCTCCTTTTAAGAGCCCTTATCGTATATCTGTCTTTTTCTCTGCATATACTCGATGGACCATTTGTCCCAGCTGACAGGTAAGTATTCCCTACATTTTGATTTATTCGACTAGCTTAAATTATGGACATTTCGTATATTATTCTTATACCATGTGTTCTTTAATAATTATTCGTTTCAATGGAAAGAATTTTCAAGAAATATAATAGTTGTCAGATTAGAAAAATTATATACTCATTTGTATCGTTTTAAATATTGACCGAGTCAAGTACAAAATAATTTGCGATCCATGTTTATCTCTGATTGATACTCTGTTGCCCTTAATTTTTAATTTAAAAAAAAAAAAAAAGAAAAATAAAAAAGAAGAAGAAGAGAAAGCGAAAAACGAAAAGACACAAAAAAACAGACAGAAAAAGAAAATCAAAGGTATGTATTTTAAATAGATTCACTAACACACGTACACCTACACATTATGCGTAAGAATGAACATTGTTAAAAAAATTATTAGACTGTATATCGCGGCATTAAATTAGAAATATCCCCCTTTAAAAGTGCGAGACGATATCTTAGCTCGATCTTCAAAATTTAGTGATTCAGCCGATGTCTCGAGGCGAAACGAACAATTTAACACAATTTCAGATTGGCCACACTCGCGGAGTATGTGGCCATCCAGAGCATATACGGACACCTGTTTCTGAAGCTAATCGCCGTCAAACTATCTTGTATCTCAATCCGCGGTAGGCCGAGGAATATTGATTTTTTGCTCGGACTAAAGTATAACGTCGTCTAACGACCGCGTATCATCATACCGGTCTCACCCAAAGCTGAGACGGACCAAACGGGAGATGAAGTTTCACCGTTCTGCTGCGCTATGTTGCACTGTGCTGCGTTGCTCTGCGCCGCGCCACGCCGGCTGCATTGCAGACACCAACGCGAAAAGATCGATTCGCTCACGGTGGTCTCACTTGTCAATTTTTTTCCCTCCCTAATCTTTTACTTTTTGTAAGCCATAAGCAAAATGATTCTTTTCTTATGGAAATTTCACTGTAACTACATTTAACGAAATATTTATATATCATTAATCATTTAATCTTAATTTTTAAATAAGCCAATTAAATAATTAATATATATATATATACATATATATATTTATATATTATACAATTTGTACAACATAGTTACAATTGTACAATATAATTTTCCTTTTTTTATTATTTCTGCATTAATACTAGCTTGATAATCGTTATAATATTTCCGATATAAAATATCACGCATTTGACCATTTATGATTTATTTCATAAAATAATGTTATAGTTAACATTAATATAAAATATTGTCATTTTATATATCTATTTAGAAACTACGAGAAACAGATGGGTTTTTATTTATCAAAAATATCAATTTACTACAAGCTGACAAGGGGAAACATATAGCCCGACGAAAAGGACGATTACCTAACTGCACGTGAATTTGTCGCCGTCTCGAGACCAGGAAGGACCTTCAATCCTGACAAATGATACGAGCTTGGTCTTGGTATTCGGCCACTCGGAATAATTACGTGGATCCTAAAATACGGGAAGCCGGACGAAGAGAGAAAAGAAAAACATCAACGATCGCGAGCGAGGTTAAAGCTTGAAAAATTAAGCTCGAGTGTCTTTTAAGAACGTCGGCATGTCTCTCGTAGCTTAAGCGGATCTATTGATAAATGAACAGGATGAGAGAAGGATGTTATCTCCCCTCCTCCTCCTCCTCCTCCATCTCTCCCCTCTCTCACTCTCTCTCTCTCTTTCTGGCCCTCTTTTTGACGATTTAAAAAAAAGAAAAAAAAAGAAAAAAAAAAAAGAAAAAAACCATAAGTTCAAAAATAAACGATTCTCATTTTCTTTTTCTTTATTGACACTTTGAAACGAGCCGTATTATAGCGTATTTGGAATTAACTGTTAATTGCACTGATTAGAATTAACAGCTGAAGCATTATAATCTAATTTCTTCGTTTTTTTTTTTCGACGTCTAAAAATAAATTGTATTACGTGAAAATTCTATTACTACAAGTTATTAACATCAGTAGTTAATGCAGTAATAGCTTAATTACTGAAAAGTGTTGCATTAATAATTAAGTATGATAATAGTATTATATCAAGTGTGTACGCTTACGAATTATTCATTTTCATAAACTATGAACTAATGATTAATTTGATTAATAATGATTAATTAAAGAAAAAGAAAAAAAGAAGAAAGAAAAAAAAATGAATGAACGCAGATAGGTGTAAAAAAAAAAAAAAAGAAGAGAAAAAGAAGAAAAAGAAGAAAAAGTTAATGAAATACGTGATTCGTTGATTGACTTTTCTTTCGCACGAATTTCAAGAGCAGGAATCACGAGTAATTAACTACATCTACGATTCATGAATATATTGCATCGTTCGCGATATTTATCAAAGCTTTTTCGTGTTCGTCGAGCGAAAAAATAGATTCCTCGTGCCGATATTAAAAGTCAGCCGAGAGAAAGGGAAAAGGAAAAGAAAAGAAAGTAAAAAAAAAAAAAAAAAAAAAAAAAAAAAAAAAAAAAAAAAAAAAAAAAAAAAAATAAAAAAAAAAAAATAAAAAAAAAAAAATAAAAAAAAAAGTAAAAGAAACAAATAAGGCAAATGATAAATCGTGTCGTTTAATTAAAATTAAAGTTCAGTCGGGATAAGTTAATGACAGAACACAGAGACATTGGCGTGTTAGCTCCATGAAATAGGATCTCATTTCGCAAAAGACTGATATTAGAAAAACACTGGTCATTAACTCTGTAGTCCGTGACGACCGGACGACTCATTATCGCCGTCACGGATGCGTTCCTTTGTGTTCAGTAGAAATACATATAAAAAAAAAAAAACAAAAAAAAATGGCAAAAAGAAAGTATTTTAACTAGGATACTTGACCTTGTCTTAATAAGTTAAATAATGTATTAATTAATAACGATATTAAAGTAATCGGTACTCGTTAGCGTGAGTAAAAATCTGTGAAAGTAAACTTATATTGAATTAGTGAATGAATCGAAAATAATGAATGAAAGGAACTGATCTTGACTATTATTAATGAAAATGACTAATATCATTCTGCCTGAAAGATATTGATTTTTTATCGCACGATCGAATATCTTCGAAGACTAATGATCCATTGAACGTCAGGGACGATCTTTCCACATACTTCGTCTTCCTTTTCGAAACATATTTTCCCTTTTTACGGTCGTTTCGTTAAATAAAGACTATTTAAAGAATTAGGAAGGAGACTAATCGTTCGTTAGAGAGGACCAGCCCGTTCGACTCTAGTGAAAAAGTGTCAAAATTTGACCGATGATACGTTAGTGACGTTGAAGAAGAAAAAAACAAAAAAAAAAAAAATTAAAAAGAAAAAGAAAAATAGAAGAAGACGGAAATTCGTTGCAGTTAAGTGACTAAAAGAGAGATAGAAAGAGAAGAGAAGAGAAGAGAGATGACTGGTAAAAAGGGGGAGTATGATATTCGTGAGCGAATATTCATTTGTATAGGAGGATGTCCGTCTAAAGCAAAGAGAGACAGCAAGAGATATAGCAAGAGAGAGAAAGAGAGAAAGAGAGAAAGAGAGAGAGAGAGAGAGAAAGATACTTTTGGAGTACACGTATCGGAGTGTGTCGCGGAGGATGCACGAGGGGTCTGCCTACTGACTGAGAGTAACCTAATGACTGAAGCTTCCTGCGTTTGCAAACTGCACGAGAAGGGAGAAGCTTCCCTCTCGCAGGATATCCGATATTTAATCTGATTTCTGGATTACTCGTAGTCCACCGTGCGCCAACGAAAATATATGTTATTATAACGAACTAAAATTGTTTACAATGAGAGATTTGTCCATCGACAAAACATATCTATTAACAAAACTACGTAATACTAATTTAATGACATTAGCTTCTATATTAAAACGGAATTAATAATAATTTTTCATTACATAAAAGTACAAACTTTCACTTTGATTTACCCAAAAAGATAATCATTGTACTAATTAATGAAAATAATTACAAATTTATTTTTTAATGATATCATACATTTAATTATCTTGTCTTAATCGAATATAATGTCAATTGTAAAAAGTTATATATATATATATATATGGATACGACATACTAATACGTGTGAATGTAATGAATCAGAATAAAAAAAGGAACTAAAAAAGGAACTACGGTCTCACTCTATCTTGACTTGATCTCGTCGTTTCTCCCGAAAAGGGTTTTTCTTACGTTACTAACAGGAAGTCAATTTTCCCTAGAGAATTCAACTTTTACCTTTTCTCTCTCTCTCTCTCTCTCTCTCTCTCTCTCTCTCTCTTTCACTTACATACTCACGCACACACACATATGCTACCAAACTTTTCTACATGGTTCTCAGTTACTTGTGTTCCTTACTTTTCTAACTTCCGGTTTCACGATGAAGTCTCTCTCTTCTTCTCCTCCTCTTCCTCCTCCTCCTCCTCCTTCTCCTCCTTCTCCTCCTCCTCCTCTTCTTCCTTCTCCTGCTCTTCCTCCTTCTTATATTTCTCACGCTAGAGTTAGAGAAGATCAGTACAATCCCCTTTCCTTCTTCGTACTACCGTGTACACGTTCTTAATTGCTAACCATTCAGAAGAACATAGAAGTAGAAACGTGAAAACTCTAATCATCATTATGTCAGAACTAAGTTACCTTTATTTCATATAACTGCTGCGTACTTGGAAATGACGAATTTTTTTCTTCTTTCTTTTTTTTCTTTTTTCCTTTTTTTCTTTTGTTTTTTTTAATTCATTCAAATTAAATATATTCATTATCCGAAGAGAAAAGACGAATGAATTGATGTGAAAGGACCTTTACTGTCTGTAGATCCTCTTGACAATGACTTTACAAATTATAATAAATCGAATTTCATAGAAAATTCTTAAAAAAGAGACATTCCTGTGGACACGAACGAATATTAAAAGAAGAGAAAGATATTCGAAGGAAAAAAAGAAAAAAAGAAAAAAAAAAAGAAAACAAGAAAAAGAAAGAAAAAGAAAGGAAAATAAATCAATAAATAAAAATTTATACGAGACGAATTATTGTAAAAAGAAATTATAATAAAAATGATTATTTATAAACAAGCAACAATATGATTGCAATCCTCTTGTTTCTTCGAATTAAATATTTTTTATTGTCTTTTTTTATGTGCCTAATAATGATGAATAAAATATTAAAAAAAAAAAAAAAAAAGAAAAAAACAAACAAACAAACAAAAGATGAAAAAAACAAAAAGAAAAGAAGAAGAAAGAAGATGAATGAAGTCATTGTGAAAGAAGCTTAATACGGCACGGGTCGTCGCGCACGATCTCGCGTATCGTGGAGGGGATTGGCGCGCGTCAGTTTCTCCCAAGCGTGGAACCCTTTCCTCCTCCTCCCCCTCCTCCTTCTCATCCTCCTTCTCATCCTCCTTCACCTACTCTTCCTTCTGCTCCTCTTTCACCTCTTCTTTTTCCTCTTACACTGATCTCAGCATTACCTAAGTTCTAGACTAAACTGTTCGCATTCCTGGAACGTCGTTAACGGTGTCTTTAAATAAATAATTAAAGGGAGAAGAAAAAAAAAGTATATATATATATATATATATATATATATATATATATATATATAATTAAAAAGTTTAGAACAAAAGAAGAGATATTTAAGTATAAAGATTATAAAAGGGAAAAAAGAAAAAAGAAAATAAAAATGGAAAAGAGAGAGTAAGAATTGGTATATTTACGATTCTTTCTTCTGATTCTTTTCTTGTTTTTTTTTTTTTCGTTTTCTTTTTTTTTTTTCTTTTTTTACATTTTCTTTTCTTTCCCTTTGCCATGTCCTATGCTCCTTCGTAGATATTCGCTAATAACTCTTTATCTTTAATGACGACACTGAACGAGATGAAAAAGTCTCGGCACCTTCGCGGATAATATACAGCGATGCTTTAACGACGCTCTCAAGAAATTCTTGCGGGTTCCATTATGGATGCTGCGTTAGTAGCAGCGACGAGAAAGTCCAAAGACCCACCGCAAAACAACATTCGCTTCGTCGTAACTCCTCTCTTTTCTTTCTCTTTCTCTCTTTCTCTCTTTATCTATATTTTTATCTTTCTTTCTCTAGAACGTACTACGTATCGTTTCGAGATAACGACGATGTACGCCTTTAAATAGTTCTTTATCGACTCATCGATCAACATGACTTTCCTTCTCTCTCCTTCTCTCTCCTTCTCTCTCTCTCTCTCTCACACACGCACACACACACGCACACGCACACACACCCATACACATACTCTTTCTCTCCTTTAGGACAAATCTATATGTTTTCTTCCTCTCTCTTTTTTCCTTAATCAACGTAATAACATCGTAAATTGTGATAATTGTATGAATGAAAAGAAAAGAAGAAAAAAGAAAGAAAGAAGAAAAAAGAAGTCATTGATAAATCAATTGAAAAATAGAAATTAATTTATATCAATTATTCCAATTATCCTAGAATAGTAAAAAATAATATATTTATATTCAAAAGTATTACGTACTTATTTATATAAGTTTCATTATGTTATTATCATCTATCGATTGAAACGTATTAATTGATAAAATATAATTACGATGTGGAATTAGTCGAGGATAAGAAGGGGAGAAAAAAAAAAAAAGGAACAAAAATAAAAAAAGGGACGATAAATCGGGATAAACGTATTTATCTATTTGTTTCGGTCAACGTCCCACGAATAGCTTGGATTCATAATGCAAGTATACGGTGACTGCCCATGACACGTTCACATGACCCTTTTCCACGGCGTCACAGTTCTCATGAAACAGTATACCGGTGCATGTGAATGGGAGACGTGTCGTTACGATACTTCCGGCGGATAGCTGCCTCACGAACACGAATAATACATACTACGAGAGAAAAAGAGAGAGAGAGAGAGAGAGAGAAAATAAGAATATACGGAAAAGACTATGGTTGCGACTATGGAACGAACGAACGAACGAACGAACGACGAGTGCCGATAATGTTTGCTATGATTATATCATTCGTTCCTTTAACGAGGTATTAGAAAAAAAAAAGTTTAGCTTAACGATGCTCTTTTCTTACTGTTCATAGATAAATAGATATCTATATATTCACGATAGTACACCAAACTACCAATAATTTTTCACTCGTAAGAAAATATGCGCTAATATCTAATAGAAACTCTATCTCATGTCTATCTATATAAACAATTTTTATATTATCAATCATTTACTAGTGAGTATTAAAACGAATGTAATCAAATGGAATGTTGCGATTAATTCGTTCTATAATGCGTTGATTAAATAATCCAATGGAAAGTGTATAATAGAAAGTGCATAGAATGTGCATTATGAAATGTCCATTAGTTTTTATACGATAAATTTCTATCACTTAATTCTATTGAATAAGTGATTTTGTATTTAATATATGTATCAAAAAAGAAAAAAAAAAAAAAAAGAAAAAAAAGGAAAAAAGAAAAAAGAAGAAAAAAGAGAAAAAGAAAATTTTTATATCAATTAAAAAATACTTTTATGTATAAAGCGAGTAATAATGATTCTTCGTTATTAAAATTACATCTCATTACGTTAATATGTTACCTTAATGTGGATAATATTCTACTGATTAATTTTTTAAATAAAATTTTAGAAAGTCAAATTAAATGATAATTATTACCATAAGGATATACTATGTTGTACCATACAATAACATAGTAATAGAAAATCAAAATAATCTTTCTAGGAAGCATAATAAAACTGAGGAATACGATAACGATGTAATAAATAATTCGACGGAAGTCAGTCCGTGGGAGTTGAAGCTTCGTCTCTAAATCGTCTCCCGGATATACCATCTCGAAAACCCAAACGAAGTCACGCGAACGGCACGACTCGCGGAAGAATCGGCCACGTATTCGTAAAGTCGTGTAGAATCTGTCGAGAAAACTCGCCAAGAGTTACTACTATACTCGTCGCAAAGTAAACAGAATAAAATAAAATAAAAGAAAGAGAGAGAGAGAGAGAGAGAGAGAGAGAGAGAAAGAGAACAAAAATAATGAGAAATCACGTGTACGAGTAAGCGCGTGAGAAAGAGATGCGAATCAGCGAATTCTGTGAAGCAGAAAGAATTTTAAAACAAATAAAAAAGAAGAAGAAGAAGAAGAAGAAGAAGAAGAAATACGATTTCTCTGCTGTTTTGAAATGTAAAAAGAAAAAGGAAAAGATTATTTTTCGTTTAATTGTCGAAATTTTACTGGAAAAAAAAAAAAAAAAAAAAAACAACGTTCGATTATAATACATTAATTGTTTAACAATTCGAATTATCCATTTAATTTTATAACAGATATTGTAACAACGCAATTTCGTTCATTATTTCCATCATAATACTCACTTAAAACTTGATATAATTTTTATTTATGAACTAATAAATAATCATTCTTTTCAAAGTTCCCATAACAAATTGGATTTTTACGAGATTTAATTTTTCTTGTCGGTTCAAAACAAAAAATCACCTATTAGTCGCATTTTACGACAAGCAGAGGATAGTGTGGATAAATTCTATTCACAGAGGTAAGATATATATATATATATATATATATATATATATATATATATATATATATATATATATAAAAAATACTTTGCTGATAAAAAAGAAGAAAAAGAGAGAAAAAAAGAAAAATGGAAGAAAAAAAACATGAAGAACTTGCAGCACGACCTAACGTACGAAATTATATCGTATCCAATTTTTATGACCACCCCCCACCCTCCCCCTCTTCCCAGCTCACATTCATTCATTATCGATTAATTATCAAAATAAATAACAATCGAAGAAAACTTCAAGCACAATAATCATCCTCTCTGTTTAAAACATCATACGATACGTGGACGTATCAGGATCGATGAAATAATTATTATCAGTAAGACGAGTTTCTTAGAAAACTTACTCGTTCAAAGTCCATCATGAAGTGTCACGTGCCATACGTTCAATCGAAAAGACATCGATATCATCGAGTAAGAAGCATCGTGATGGGCCAACAGCAACTCGATCATGGACTTTTTACTTATATACTTCATTACAGTTTTAATCGTTATCACTTAATTACCGCGTTCACAACCCGTCAGGTCTGTCGCAAGAGGTCGAATGGGGGCCGTGGAACTTGAACGCGGATAAAACGACGAAAAAATATATATACAAACGTTCCTTTTTATTTTTTTTTCTTTTTTTTTTTTTTATTTCTTTTTTTTTATTTTTATTTTTTATTTTTACTTTTTTTTATTATTGTTAGTAAATATTATTATTATTATTATTATTATTATTATTTCTTTTATTTGTTTATTTTTATCCAAGGAACTTTAATCTCGATTAGTGTCGTGACAAAAGAAAGGGAAAATAAAATAAAAAGAGAAACAAAAAAAAAAAAAGTAAAACGTAATTAAAAAAGATTTTCTAAGTTTTAAATTCTACAAGATTTTTCCATATCTTTCATTATGATTCTTTATTATTAATTTATAAAGTTCGTTTGATAAGATAATTCATTGGAGATATTAAAAAATGATTAATTGATTTTATTTCGAACTACTCGAAAACAAAATAATTCTACTGTTACAATGCCGTGACACGTAAGAATGTAAAAAAGAAAGTAATTTGCAATAATATAATAATTTATATTTATATACGGAATAAATCGTAATCTATAATAATAATAATAATAATATAAATTAATTGATTTAAAATGTCATATAATTTATAATGAAAATGACAATGAATTTGTGAAACTTTAGAAGCTTACTATGATATAATATCGGAGTAATAAAAAGTCGATCCATTGAAAGAAACGTTTTTTAATAATAATGATTACGTGAGTATGTATATTTTTTGTTTTCTGTTTTTTTTTTTTTTTTTGTTTTTTTTTCTACATAATCATTATTATTAACCCCAAAAGAAAAGTTTATCTTTCGATCGAGTAATAATATTTGGGCCATGGCAAGAGTCGATATTCACAGTACGAGGTTGGTCGCTCGTTAAAGGCATTAAAGAGCTTCGACTCGCCGCCTTCGGGTTATCGTCGTGCTAATAAAGCTGGCGTTACGAACACGGCGCATCGATAAGGAGCTCGTTTCGCCTCTCCTCCTGGTTCTCGATCTTCATCGTAAACGTGCGTAACACGCGAGCGTATCGGTAGATCGAGATAAAAGTTGCTCCAAGAATCGAACGAGGAACACCAGACACGTCAAAAGATCTGCTCGACTAATGTCGAAACATACTATAACCTCGAATAACTTTTATTTAAATCTAATTGAACATTGGTATACAGTAACGTTACTTAAATAGAAACCTAATTCAATTCTCTTTAAATCGACATATAATGTGAACAATTTTTTTCAATTTATTTATATCAAATAATATCATTCGTAAAGAGTATTGATCAAAAATTATTTTTCATCGATATATAATTAATAATTATAAATGATAATCTTATATATCTGTATAAACTTTAATCATAGATTATATTATCGAGTAATTTAAAACCATAAATATATTTTTATTTTTATTTTTAATTAAAATTGCTCAATTAAATATTAAACAAGTATAAAACAAAATCCGAAAATTAAAACGTCAATGTTATTACTATCTTGATATTTGATGTCTAATTTTAAACAACTTTTTCTTCGGATATAAATACGATATATATTTTTTTTCTATTTTTTTTTTTCTTTTTTCTTTATCTTTCAAAAATTTTCCGAGTGCACTCCTCTCGAAGTACCATCTTCGCTCGTTAATTTACATCGGACGCTTCGTTCGTTCTTCTCTTTTTACGAAAAAAAAAAAATAAAATAAAAGGAGAGAGAGAGAGAGATAGAGGGGGAAAGAGAGAGAAAGAAAACAATTCGAAGCGGGTCGAACAAAATAAATTTGCTTAGTCTGTTCACGCACGTCGCACGGTACTTCGTACGATACGGACGCACGCGCGGCTACGACACGTTTACATGCGTCATTATTACACGATGGTAAAGTAAGTTTGTATAATAGTTAGTACCTTGTCTGAAAAAAGTATACGTCCTGTGGAATAAAAAACGAGATTCTTCGAGAATCATGACAGTTCTACCTAAAACCTTGAAAATCTTTCACAAATATATGTATATATGTATTATGTTACTTTTTATTATTTTCAACTCAAAAAATGTATTAGTCACACATATTACATTTAATTTTACTGTATTTTATATAAAAAAAGAAAGACAGAAAAAAGGTAGAATATTTTTATCAAAAAAGAAGAAGAAGAAGAAAAAAAAAAAAAAAGAAAAAGAAGAAAAAAGAATTGTTCAAATTTACTTTCATCAGTCGAAAGACTCGCATGACATAGTTCGAATACTCTCATTATTGGACTGTCATATAATTACGTGAGTTACATAAAAGAAAATATAATGTAACATGATAGAGTTAATGACTGCTCATCGTGTTCCTCGTTAAAGAAGCGATAGATATACGGTAGAAATGTTTCGTTCATCGTTATTATCTATGCAAAGACGCTTTTAAAAGCGACGACTAATAGCTCGAACAATCTATTTGAAATAAAAATTCAAATAGAAAATTAAATGTATAAAATTACATATATATATATATATATATATATATATATAGTATAGATCATTCTTTTATCTCGATATATAAATCGAAACTGTCAATTGAATTTTTTTAATTCAAAATTTTTTAAACAATTCAACATTTATTTTTCTCTCATATTGTGCCAATTTAAACGTCATAATGAAACCTCCTCGTTCGTAAATATTTTTATAAATAAAAAAAAAAAAAGGTACATATAAATTTTACAATATGTATATAAATGATCATGCATTTGTACAATTAGTTTGTACTCGATATTGCAGACATTAAGTAACGAGCTTGGCACGTTTAATAGGCGTATACTCGTGCCGTTTAACGAGCGAGTCTTAATTACCAAATAATAAGTTGACAAGCGTGGAATCGAAGAAATTGCATACATATATTTTCTAGGAAGACATTACAGGGCAGGTTGCCTTCATCCTCGATGATCGTATCCGACAAGATTATCGCTAGAAGAAACTCTTCTCTATGCTGCAAAACCGTTTTCTTTATTACACTCTTGAAATGTGTATATATATATATATGTGTGTGTGTGTGTGCGTGTGTGTATGTGTGTACATATAAAAGCACCTAACCAAAGTTCAACTCGTTGAAATTTATTACGGCACTCGAAACGACACGTGTTCCGGATAATAATCATAAACATCAGTCTCTATTTCCCTTACTTAGAAATTCTCAATCGTGTGGCTGCATAGCTGCTAATTAAATATTCTTTTCATTATTGATAATCATTAAGACTCACCCTATAAGTACATTTTGGATTCAACAATATTTTCCATTTCACTACTATGTTCATTTTATTCTAAAACCTATAATACTTTTATCGTTATATTGTTATATAAATATATACAACAATTAGCGATATATCTTTCTTGAAACGTTGAATATTCAAGAATTCTTTCTTCTTTTTTTTCTCTCTCTTTTCTAATTACATCAAGTGAATTTTTATTTACCCGATAAAAAGAAAAAAAACAAGAAAGAAAGAAAGAAAAGAAAAAAGAAATAAAAGAAAGAAAAAGAGAAAAGAAAAAATGAATAAATCCTTCTTCTTCTGGCTACTTAATACGCGGCGTGCTTTATGGGATTCTCTCGCCCACAGCGGTAATTTACTCGAAGGCACGGCATGCACTTCTTTCTCACTCTCTGTACCGTCCATCTTCCTCTCCACCCCCTTCTCACGTTCTTACCTTCTGTCTTCTCTTCGAGAAACTTTAATGACCCGCACCAAGCAAGACCGCCGCGACTATCATCAGGCCGATACGTGAGAACACGACGACGGAGGATCATCGCACGGTGACTCGCTAAGAATTAGCCTTCACGCTCTCTATCTTCAAGGTAGACGCCTCAAAAATGGACACACAAGAAATTTCATGGCCTTCGGATATTATTATTAGAATTTCATTCGATCAAAATATGATCCTAATTTTCGATCCATCGATTCTCCTAAGTCCAAGTCACGAGAGAGAATTCTTTTTTTCTTTTTCTTTTTTTTTACTTGTCTTTTTTTTCTTTTTTAAAATTCTTTCCTCAACTTTAGAATTCTTAAGGATCGCTCTTTAAATTTTTATGTAGAAGTTAGACAAATTGAAAAGAAAAAAAAAAAAAAAAAAAAAGAAAATTATAATCTACCGTAAGAAATTCCAAACAGGCGAGAATTTTGATGTTACTTTCACTATAATGTCGTCAAATTGTATAAGAGCATTAGGACACGTGGAATCCCACTAACTTCTAAGTGGCATTAGAAAATGTGAATGTAATATAGACAATTTTTGAATTATTCAAAATCACGAAGGAATATCTTCTTATACCTGAACTTTCTTCAACTTTGAAATTCTTACAGAATTATTTCTTAAATTCAATGTCAAAATTAAACGAACAAATCGAATTTATAATCTTTCTTTCGAAAACTGACGTTCACTTAAACATGCATCCAAACATTAAAAAAAATTTACTCGTCACTTGTATACACAATAAATACGATAAAACAATTTAATTCAATACGAAAGCAAACAAAAATGAATAAACGAAACGACAACAAAAAAAAAAATCCAAGGGAGAAAGAAGAAAAAATGAGTAAGTGCCAGTGTGAGATTTAAAATTATCCCATGAGAGAAAAGAAAGTGGAAAAGAAAAGAAAGAAAGAAAAAGAAAAAAAAAACAAAAACAAAACAAAGAGAAAAAAAAGAAAGCAAAAAAGGAAAAGATCGCTAAAACTGTGATAGTAAGATACGTATATCTACTCGAAGCGAACAAACAAGATCTTTATCCATTCCCCCGAAACATAATCAAGCTTAAGAAAGTAAATCTTACGTGAATTTAACACGCGAAACTACGAAATAAAAGCACCAAGACGATAAGAAGTCTGGACAAACGATATTGTTACTGGGGCTTTGCTCGTTCAAGAAGAAACATAGTATCGAGGATAAGAGACTCAAGGGAGCCACCGAACGCGTAACGATCTTGAAACGTGGGAGGTAGAAGGCTGCTTCTCGCTTGGCGGATAAATTTACGCGATTTCTCGTCGTTACAGAGAAAATAGAGAGATGGGAGGGAGAAGCCTGAAGGAAAGGAGAAGGCTACGTTTTTGCGAGCTTACAAGTTCTCCGCAGCGGTAACAACAGGATGAAAACGTCGTCGTAGTTTCACTCTCTTTCTCTCTCTCTCTCTCTCTCTTTCTCTCTCTTTCTTTCTCTCTCTCTTCGTGGTTACTGCGACGTACATAAGTTGTAACATAAATCTTCGGTAATTGATAATCGTGTGCGCGCGCGAGGTTTCAAGGCTCGTGAAATAAATAGTCGGCAATCGGCATGAATTAGCAATTAACTCGCGGCGTGCGTTCTCACGTGACGCCGGCACATCGATAACCGTCTCGAGTTTATTAATTTCGAAAGCGTGTCATTAATTAATTCGACAATTAGTGTTTATTCGCGAAGAATGGAGAAAAAGAGAGATGAAAGAAAGAAAGAATAAGAAGGACAGAGAGAGAGAGAGAGAGAGAGAGAGAGAAAGGGAAAGGTCGCACACGATGTTATTTATTAATTATACGGCGAAAGCCGATCTCGACCTTTTCGTGATCGAAAAATTCGAAAGTAATTCGAAGATCAACTTATGAAAGGTAGATGAAGATCATATGGTTATCACGTGACACTAGTTAGTATTGATCAAATATCATAGATCTATCAATGATAATCAATATGAGAAATATTTTTTAATGTCGACTATGTCTTTTCTATTTTTCTTTTTTCTTCTTCATTTTGCTCTGAAAGATGTATTAAAAATTAATTTCATTGAATGCCAATGGATAATCGTTCCTTTTAATTAATACTACAATAAAATATATTCATGAAAATTCTTTATATAATCTAATAATGAATAATATCCTTTCGTTTCTACGTATTATAATGAAGAATACAAAAATATCACGAAGACAAAAACTTTTCCTTTCGTTCAGATTAAATGTGACTTACATGTTGTCGTATTCTTTAAAGTATAGAATTTTAAAAAAAAAATATCACGTAATAAAAAAAAAAAAAAAAAAAAAAGAAGAAAAGCCGAACAAAATAAAAAAGCAACGATCTCGTCTCTACCACAACGACGAAAGAAAGTGTTTAAGAAGAAAAACGAATGAGAGAGAAATCGGCGCCATGTGTCGATACAAAGAAAGAAGGAAAAAGAAAATAATGAATGGAGGAAAGAGAAAGAGAGTGTCCAAGCAAAGAACACTATCGTATTTCTACACGAGACTCCAGTAATGAGCTCCCTTACGTACTTGTAAGAATGCTACCAGACGCGTTTCGCGCATCGCCAAACGCGTTAAACACGCCAGCTGCTGGTACGCCATTGCTCTTTATTTCTCGTCCAAAGGACCTTCCCTTATTCTTTATTTTCTTCTTCTTCTTCTTCTTTTTTATTTTTCTTTTATCCTTCCTTTCCTCCCTTTGTCCCTACTGTCATTCGTCATTATCTCTCATTTTTCTCATTTTTTCTTTTCGATTTATATATTATCTTAATATACCATTGCACATACGTATCATATAATTAATGAACACTTAAAACGCCCGAGTATCATAAAAATATAATAATATCAAGGAAAAAAAAAAAAAAAAAAAAAAGAAGAAAGAAAAAAGAGATACAAAAATATTTCTATAAAATTATCTACAATCGATTTTTAAACGCGATCTCTTGCATATATCCTATTGAATCTAAGTTAATATTTATAAGTAAAAAAATTATTGTTTAAAATTGTCAATCTATCTAAGCTATCTATTTATTCCACGTACAATTATTTTTTACGAGGGAAATTAATCTCTCACAAATCCTGTAATATAAACGCGCGTATATAGAAAAAGAAAGGATTAAATAGTGAGAGAAAAATATTTTTTAGAGTTTTATCAAATCAACGAGTCTTTTTCTTTTTTCTTTTTTCTTTTTCCTTCGAACGTTAATTAGTTAAAGACGTGCAATTATTTTCTAGAAAAATTGTCGCATTTTATAAGAAGATAAGAAAAATGTGATGAGAAGGAAGAAAACGATAAGAGAGAGAGAGAGAGAGAGAGAAAGAGAGAGAAAGAGAGAGAGAAGACGATAGTTGGATACGCGTCACGTGGCTCAGAGTCTAATAACTCGCGAAGGGGCTCTCTCTTGCGCGGTATGCGTCGAGATAATATTAATCTCCGGTCTCGTGTCGTGCTTACGTTCTTACAAGTACTCATAGTCTATCTCATTCTATACTTCGGGCGGTGGCGTAGATGCAACGGAGGGTCTGCCGGCAGCGGAAAATAGTGCTTGCTTTTAAGGTCGTAAGGTCACGTGCACGTTGCATGAAGTATCGCGTGGCTTCGTGGGATCGTGCAAGCCTCGGTGTGCAACAGAAACTCTTCTTCTATCCTCTCTTCATCTTTTCTCCCATTCTCTCTCTCTCTCTCTCTCTCTCTCTCTGTTTCTATCAATCTATCTTTCTTACACTTTCATTTATGAAACGTAATCCTCACATTGGTTGGCAGGTGTAACGATTGTTCTCGCGATATGAAAATGAACTACATCTTGTAATAAGATTTTCATCGAGATTTATCTATTCGCAATTCACAATAATTTCAATTTCATACGATAATCGAGAATAGATTAATATCGTGAATTAATATGAAATATTTAAATAAATTCAAAATTAAATAAGGAACGTTAATATAAAATAATATTTTTATACTATTTAATTGTGATATTATCGGGAAATAACATCATCCAAAATTCATATAACTATAATCTTATGATATATATCTCTTCTCTTTTGCGCCCCCTTTCGAGATCAAAATCGGAATGCATCTAGATGGGAAATCAAGATCGAGGAAGGACTCGTAACTTTAATCCTCCGACTCCGCAGGGTGGTTTTATAAAGATCTGCTTGGGTACTCTCAAAAGGGAGATTCGCCAATCCCGTTTTTTCGCTCTAGAATCTCTCAGCATCTTTGTCTTTCTCTCTCTCTCTCTTCAAGATTCGTTTCGAAGGGCAGAAGAAGAGGAGGAATAAGAAAAAGAAGAGGAGGAGGAGAAAGAAGAAGAAGAAGAAGAAGACGATGAAGAGAGACAAAGAAAGAGAAAGAGAGAGAGAGAGAGAGGAAGAAGAATAAGAAGAGAAGGAGACTAGCACCACGTGGGCACGTACACGCTCGCGCCACGGGGTGGAACGTTCGATTGGTAAAAAGCGATCGCTTCGAGTTATTTATTGCGCCCTTTCGGCTGGCTGCTTGCCTCTCGAAGAAGAGAGATAGAGATAGAGAGGGTTAGGGAGAGAGTGAGAGAGAGAGGGAGAGAAAGAGAGAAAGAGAGAGAAAGAAAGAGAGAGTACAGGACGATTCAAGTGGATAGGAAGAAGAGAGAAAGAAAATGGGAAGAGAAACATCGGTGCCGTTGCACGGACCAAGAGATATCTTATCTTCACGGACACACACCGTGAAACGCGTATACTTATCCTCTTCGCCTTAGGCATGATACCATGCGGTGATAACCGACGCCTAGTATCTGATGTTCTTGCAAAAACAAAAGGCAAACGACGTCCTACGTTCTCGCTCTCTCACTCCTCTCTTTCTCTCCCTCTCTCTCTCTCTCTCTCTCTCTCTCTCTCATGTTCTTCCTTTCTTTCACTATCTCTCGTTACTTTGCCATTTCATCCCTTATGAAAAGTATATCTCTCTATTTCTAACTGAATAAAAATAATTAATATCGTTAATTATTGCGATCCGACGATGATAAAGTTATTAAATATTTTCAAAATATATTTTGTATATTCGATATTCTTTATTCGATATATATATATATATATATATATATATATATTTAAGTGAAAAATAACGTAAATATACTGTCACAATTGTTGAATAATCGGAATAATTCGTTTGGAACAATGAAATGTATATTAAATATCATCGTATATGTTATGGATATCATATGATTAACATAAGTCCGTTCATCTTAAAGAACGTTGTATTACTTACGTTCGTATCTTTGAAAGGACAATATTTTTCACTTCATTATCTCAAAGAAATCGAAAAAGAGCGACTTTGCTTGAGGGTAGACCGAAATAAAGACGAGCCGTATAACAGGGTCCAATAACCTCGGAGCAAAAGTGAAGAAAATAAGATAACCAAGACTCGTACGAGAGCTTATCGATGACGAGCGTTCAATGTTCGTCCGAAATCTTTGCTGCCCGGAAGCTTTTCTCGTTCTTTCCTGATCGCAAATGCATTCTTCAAAAAACTTCTCCTCCGACCCCCCTCTTCTACCTTCCTCTATCATCATGTTTCTTCTTTCCTCGAAAGAGACGCCACTCGAAGGCAATTCGAAGGAGAGACTCACGCCGACACTGCTCGAGTTTTGTTATTTCCTGACGTAAGAAAGAAAGAAAGAAAAAAAAAAAGAAAAAGAAAAAGAAAAAGAAAAGAACGGACATATTGGTTTTACGTTCGCTTATTTACGAGACCATAAACTCTGCTCCGGGCGAGCCACGATCCGCCAAGTGCAGTGCGTTACATCTGAGAAGAAGAAGAAGAAGAAGAAAAAGAAAAAGAAAAAAAGAAAAAAAAGAAGAAGAAGAGTATATAAGGTGGTATCCGAGAAGATGAAGATGAAGAGAGAGAGAAAGAAACAGTGAGAAGGGGGATTAATAAATTTTGCTACGAGTTACCGGCTGCTGCTTGGAAGTGCCGACGAATGTCGATATTCATAGAAAATATGAAACGATTCTTTATGTATATATATATATATATATATATATATATATATATATATATATATATATATATATATATATATATATAAGTCCATTGTTCTTAAATTTCTACAATCTTTATATTCTATATTTTAATATTTTCTTTTTATTTTACTTTCATATTTTTTAATACGATAAAAATATATTTAAAGAAAGATCAACTTGTATCAGAAAGAAAGAAAGGAAGAAAAAACAAAAAAAAAAGAAAAGGAAATAAAAAAAAACTTAAATGTTAGGAAAATCTAAAATTTCGCTCGATTACATTTATAAAAAAAGAGAAAAAAAAAAGAAAGAACATATGAAAGCCCATAATTCTTATATTTATAATAATACGTCAATTAAGCACAATTAAATTCGAAAGTTTCGAAATTGTCCCATTTCAGGGAAGTTTCGAATTACAACGTGTTAGTGAGAAATATGTATATCCGCATGATTCAGACGCGAACTGATGATCTCTCTCTTTCTCTCTCTCTCTCTCTCTTTCTCTCTTTTTCTCTCTGTCTCTCTAGACATCCTAATTATAGTATGAACAAGAAGAAAATCTTCTTCCAAGCTTGATCATTCCACGGTAATAATCTCGGAAACGCGTCAATCGTAACCGAAACCTGCTCCCAGCAGACTTCTGAAACGTGCGACCGGTGGCTGGCTTTATGCGAGCGCCGTCTATCTCGGTGCAACCTGTAATTGCACTTAGCCTTCGAGAGAAAGAGAAAGAAAGAGAGAGAGAGAAAGAGAGAGAGAGGTAGCAGTCAGCAATAAACGGACTTCTGATTGCTATTGCTCAGCTTCGAAATGCGTGACCAAGTCGAAGTTGCTCGCTTCTACCTTTCTCCTTTTTCCCTTGGAGCATTTGACCTCCCTCTCCTCTTCCCAGCCCTCTCACACTCTCCTTTCCTTCTCTTTTATCCTCTCTTCTTCTACTTCCACGTTCGAGATTACCTCGACGTCGCCCTCTCTCTCTCTCTCTCTCTCTCTCTCTCTCTTTTCTTCTCTTCTCTTTACTTCTCTTCACTTTTCTTCTCTTCGTGACGCGACCTCCATGTACCGATCTCGCTTTGTCTTCCTCCCTGTCTCTATATAAAAACACTCTTCCATAGAGACGAGAAACTAATTAATCTCCGTCTAATCGTTCTATCGCCTCGTCGACGTTACTGATGGACCAAAAGGAAGAAAAAAAAAAAAAAAAAAAAAAAAAAAATAAGAAAAAAATTAAGTAACGCAAAGAGATTGAACGAAAAAATCAAAAGTGTCATTTTAAACGCCATCAAAAGAGAATCAGAAAAGAAAAGAAATTATAGCGAGATTACTTGAAAAATATATTTACATTGATATCTTTTCTTTTCTTTTCTTTATGTGTTCCTAATAATCAATAATTTTATCAATCTTAAGTATCTTCGTAATTATCATCCAGTACCGTCATTTCTTCTCCTTTAATATATCACACATCGCACCAACATAATAATACACATAATTATTATCGAGTCTTGATTCACTTATCCTTAACTTCCATTCATATCGAATAACATATCACTAATGTACACCGTATTATTAAATAATTATTATATCGAAGCACATTGCTCGTCGTGCGATGTGACTAAAAAAAAAAAAAAAAAAAATAAAACAAAAAAAAGAAAGAAAAAATATATAAATAAATAAATAAAAATAAAAAAAATGATAAACAGATCCGAATAAATTTCTCTCTCTTTCTCTCTTTTTCTTCGTCTCCGTCTCCGTCTCATTCTTTCGTACGAAAGAAGAAGAAGAATAGCCCGAAAAATATTGTGTGTGTGCTCGTGAGAGCAAGAGAGTGGCACTAAAAGTTTCGGGGCGTGGGTAATAATTTACGATGCCGCACGGTAACTATCCGTAAGTACCGACGCGGACACCGCTAATGTTCGTCCTTATGTACCACCCTATATGTCTGGATACGTGAACGAAGAAATAAGAGAAAAAGAGATGGAGAAGAAGAAAGGAAAGGAAAGGAAAGGAAGGAAAGAGAAAGGAAGGAAAAAGGGGAAGAAAAGAGAGGGTTGAAATGGCCACGAAGATGCCTCTAAGGCGTTCACCTTTACTACGCATAAATCTGCGGTCGAAACCGCCGCCGCCACCACCACCACCACCACCAACACTGCCACCACCACCACCACCACCATTGCCGCCGCCACCACCACCGCCACCGCCACCACAGCCGACGTCGTTTCAACATTTTACTACCTTTCCTCGAAAGCCCGAATACAGCTTGGATCGTCCCTGAGAAAAAAAAAAAAAAAGAAGAACTCACCGACAGACACGCTCGAATAACGTCGTCCTCTCAATGTAGGTCTCTGTGTCTACCCTTTGTACTAAAAACACATAACTTCATTTTATAGCTAAACAAGTTGATATTTTTTTTCCAATAAAATACGTACGTATATATTTACGATTTTGTATTACGAACTGATGCAATTTTTTATGCTGATACATTTCTAATAATTACTCTTTTTGTTTCATTTTTTTTTGTTTACTTTTTTTTTTTTCCTTTCTTTTTTAACAGAATATCGATAAGTACACGAAAATTTTCGTAATTACGAATTAATGCGATTTTTAACATCTACATATAATTGCCCCCCAACGATTACATTTCCTTCAACACGATAAAGATAAAATTAAATGTAAAATACGATCACACAAGTTCGTATAATTTTCTATAAACCAGAAATATTTTCCGAGGTAATAATTAGGAAAAAAAAAAAAAAAAAAGATATATCCTTAATCGATTTCCGATAAATCGATAACCACTCTCACCGGACGATTACAAGCTTCGTAAATTATCCATAGCATAGGTAACTTTTCAAGGCCACGATCCTTCGAAAGCGAAAGAGGCGTTTTACAAGGTTCGATTAATTAAAATCGTCGCGCGTAAGTCGAATACCTGGCATGGTATCATTTAAATCACTAAATTAACTCACTTCAAATTTCACAAGGATATGTTTAAATCAGTTAAAAAAATAAGAATAAGTGAGTGAGAGTGAAAAAGAAAGAGAGAGAGAGAGAGAGAAATAAAATTACTTTCTTATTAGATACTCGAACACTGATACACCTATTCCTACATGTGTAAGTACGAAATAGCTGTACAAGATTCTTGATTAAATATGTATACGATGTACATATCTATATGTATAAGAAAAAGAAAAGAGAGAGAGAAAGAGAGAGAAAGAGAGAGAGAGAGAGAGAGAGAGATGTCTCGTGTGACTTTAATCAATATAAGATAGCCCGCGAGGAAGCAATTAATATAGTAATTAGTGTGCAAGGCACTTACACGCCACGAGGCTCCTCCCATCTCTTTGCGTTTCGACTCGTATCGCTGTTCCATGTACATAAGTATGTGTCATACATACATATAGGTATGTATATACATACATACATACATACATATATATATATATATACAAAGGCAAAGAAGAAAAGTGCCTAGAGTCGCTGCACGTGGCGTTTATACGTGATACATATGAAGCACGTAAAACGTAATAACAATGCGTTGGCGGCTGCTCTCCGATCGCGCACGTGTATGCCACGAGCGTGTTTCTTAGTAAGAGAGAAAGAGAGAGAGAGAGAGAGAGAGAAAGGCAGAGAAAAAGAGAGAGAGAGAGAGAGAGAGAGAGAAGTCGAGGAAACGAGATTACGTAGGAGAAACTACCGAGAGAGGTAAGGATCTCTAGATGGTTAGAAACGGACGTGAGAAGCTCCGAGTTCCCACAGACGATACACGAAGATATAAAAAGATCGAGAGATCTTCTCTATCATCTTGATCGAAGAAAACTATGATGATAACGATAATCGATATTGCAGTTCTATTTTAAAAAATAACAATCATACGTTATTATAGAAAGTATTTGTTATATTATATATTTTAATATTATCGTGATTTAAAAAATACAAGAAATTATTTTCATCGTTTTTATCATGAATTGAAATAATGTATTTCGTTCGATATAGTAATACAATATGTTTATTATCTAAAAAAAAAATTACCCACGAAGAAAAAAACAATCGTAGAACACATATATATATATATATATATATATATATATATATATATATATATATATTCTATATAGCGTCACATCAATAAACAATTTTATCATATACTAACACTTATACGATAATATATTTGAAATAGAACTGGCAACAAATTAATTTCTTTCTCTAGTAATCTATATTACTCGCAATAGATTAATTTCTTTTTTATTCCTTTTTTCTTTTGTTCTTTTCTTTTTTATTATTTTTTTCCCTTATTTTTTTCTTTTAATAATCTATATTATCAGTTACTATTTTATCCAATATATAAACACTCCTACCGTTTGAGAAGAATATACAACATTTTTGCAATGACATTTTTAAAATAAAAAGAAAAAAAAATAACAATAAGAATAGCAAAAGACAGAGGGAGAAAGAGAAAGAGAGAAAGATGAAAGAGAAAGACACGTGGGATAAGCGGCGATCGGTAAAGAAATATCGACGTCGTATGCTCGCTGGTTTGAGCCATGCGAATGCATCCGATCGTATCTGTAATGCGATCGCTTTGGCACTGTATGGCGATAGCATCATTAACCCTCCGCGTACTGAACACCGGCTAAGATCTTGTTACGTGATATCCGAGCCTGGACCCGCGCTTCTGCTTCTCTCTCTCTTTCTCTTTCTCTTTCTGTTTCTCTGTCTTTCTCTTACTCTCTCTCTCTCTCTCTCTCTCTCTCTCTCTCTCTCTCTCTCATTCACAATACTCGCTAATTAAACGAACGGGTTAGCTTGGGCCTTGGCAAGAAGATAGAAGAAGGCGATTGCTTTGTTTTCGTACTGGGGACTACGCCACGCTTCCACAGCCAAATTAATTGGAGACGAGAAATAAAATAGAGGAATCGTGCAGACCTTTTTTTCGAAACCTGGATGAACCTGGACGTCACGTGAAAGGTGTAGCCCCATGAGAGGACGTTTTAAACATTCACACATTCATACATATACATATACGTAGAAGAAAGGATTAACAATGCTATCGTCTGATTTACTAATACGATTTATATATATATATATATATATATATATATATATATATATATATATATGTGTGCGTTTATGTACGTACGTAATATGGAATACGTGTAAATGTTGCAGAAGATGAATCAAAGAAATCGAATATAAATCTTTGATCCTATCGAGATGAGATCGATCGTGAATCTTTTGGTCGTGTCGTTACGGTTTTCAATTTTTTCCTTTTCTCTTCTTGTCTTTTTGATCGCAACTACATATACATATATATACGTATCTTGTATAGATTTAACAAAAATACTTTATATCGAGATTTTACGATTTTTTCCTTTCGATAATATAACGTAAAATTAATAAATAAAATCTATCTAAAATGGAATCGGTAAAAATTACACGTAAAAGAAAAAGAAAAAAAAAAATAATACCATTGTTGCTATAAAATATATTGCACAAAATGTTTCATCGAATGGCTTAAATTAATATGAATTAAAAAAAATCTTCGAGCGATTATCAATGAATTACATTTGTAATCAATAATCGTAATCGTTAAATATAATCATACAAAAAAATAATAAAATCATTTTAATAATGAATAAATAATTATTCTATGTAAATCTTAAAAGATATAAAAAAAAATTTAATAGCTATAATAAAAAATAAATCTTTTTTATTTGACGCAAGTCCAAACACAGAGACGTATGATAATTATTAAATAAACATTATCAACTACTTTATCTCGCTTCGATGTTGATTACGACACCCTCGATCGATCAGATTTTATTTATTTCTCCTTTCGTCGGGAGATACTCTCTGATATTCGAGCAGTTATCACACAGAAAACGATAACGTACATACCTGCATAATCTTTCGAACCTTGAAACTCCAAACTTGATTTTTTTTTCATGTCTACGTACAACTTATCTACGTCGTTACTTCTCTTAACGAGAATATACGAGCGAAAGTTTCGATAAAAACGAAATGATGGTATATAAAAATTTGTTGGAGAATGATTAGAAACGATTAGATATTGAATAAAATTTAATCTTGACAATATAAACGACATACGTACATTTTTTAATTTTTTAATTGAATTTAATAACTTTTATGAAAGATTATAATTAACTGTACATATTTTACAAATATCAATATTATTTTAATCGTTTCTTAAAATATTCTAATAAAATATCACGATAAATTATATCATACGATTGTTTCATTTAAAATAATAATCCAATTGACAAAAATTCATTCCCATTATATTTGAAGGAATAATACGCTTCGTTCGAGTGTCCTTCTAAAGTAAAAAAGATAATTAAAACTAGACACGCGTACTCTTAGATCCTAGTTTAACAGGTGTGGTTCTTTCTAAAAGCTTGCGTAAGAGTCACCAACGTGGATATATTCGAAAACAGGTGTCCCGGATGCCGATACAAATGCCGAATCAACTCGAAGACTTCATGCTCTTTCGTCATTAGACGAGCTACTCATACATTCTCACGATTACTAGCTATAGTATACTCCATGATAGAGAGAGAGAGAGAGAGAGAGAGAGAGAGAAAGAAAGAGAGAAAAAGAGAGAGCCTAGGCGACCGAGTGTCTGGACTCGTTAAAGGTCATTCGTTAATCTCGCCTTGAAACAAACCATAGAGAGTTTGTTATTGTCCTTGAAGTTCTCTTAACTTATGCTACTTACGATTATATCATATATTACATCACGTCAAACTGATTTTCATTTAAATAATAGTATTCTTAATTTAATCTATCTTAAACACAAGAAATATTAATCGTCCTTGAAAGAAAAAAAAAAATTCAAAAAAACATTTCGACGACGACGAAATGGAGATATTAAATTTCTATCTAAATAATATCAATTTTAATTAATTTTATAAACTATTTTTTGTTGTATCTAAAAAAAAAAAAAAAAAACGAAAAAAAAACGAAAAAAAAAAAGAAAAAAGAGAAAGAAAATTATATAACGTGACATTATGAAAGAAATTAATAAAACCATAAGTCATAGTGTTATAATATGTATACTATTATTTTTACTATGATCATTTAATTCACAGGCTTACAAAATCGCACATAAATATATATTATTATATCCTCTATTTTCTGTTGTCATTGATAATAAATATTATATTTTTGAAGGTCGATAAACAAATGTCATTAATGTTCGACATAAAATCTATATTAAATACAGTGCCGATGTGTTAAATACATAAATATAATTATTATTTCGATATACATATGTAATCAAGTTGAAAACATAAATAGATACATAATTAACAAGCTCATAAACTAGATAGTAATTTAAGTAGTTCTTTAGTTTAGCTCTTTAAGAGAAAGAGAGAGAGAGAGAGAGAGAGAGAGAGAGAAAAAACAGAATAAAAAAGAAGAAAAAAGGAAAAAAGAAAGAAGGAGAACTCGTTTCGAATACATCATGTCGGGACACGAATAATTATATTTTGTCAACCATCTTGGCACTCTCTTAACGTTCGTTCGATTCATCGTATAACGTTTTCTCTCGACGAGAGTAGCTTTAATTGGGGGCTTCGTTCATGAATAGATCTCATCTGCATACCCTGCTCTCTAACGAGGCCAAGAACATTGTCCGTTCGTAGAAGAGTGCTTGCTCATCTGCTAATTAATTAACCCCACATACATGCATATACATCCCGTTTAATAGTTACTACCTATAGAAATGGTTGACATTTTGACAGATAAGCAACAACTCGAACGTCGTTTATTATTTAAGCACGTTCTCGATAGTTAAGCTTTTGTCGATAATTAATATATATTAATTATCCACGACCATGGTATTTACCATCTCCTATAATATCTTATCACAATGAACTTTAACTTTTGTGTACATATTTATCTTTTAACGATATTATTAATTAAATAAAATTTTTAATTTATAATATTATTTATTTCCATATATATATATATATATATTATAATTATTAAATTTATGATAGAAAATAAAAAAACGACATAGAAATTTGATTTTAAAGATTATTTTAATATTTTTGTTTCTTGTTTCCTTATTTTTCTTTTTTTTTTTTTTTTTTTTTTTTTTTTTTTTTTTTTTTTCTTGAATAATCAGTAGAAAATCGCCCGAAGGTCATTCGATCGAGTACGCTAAAACAGCAATCATCAAAAATGGAGATCGCGATGAACGAGAGGAGCGTATCGATCTCGTAGCCTGTAGTTTACCTCGCACGACACGAACTCGAACGCACCCTCGAGGATTCGCCATTGTGATAGTAATTGTGAGCCTTCGAACTGAGAAGCAGAACCGGATCAAGCGGCCAATCCAGATCAGAGATCACGGCCGTGAGTCTTACCGAGGCTCACTTCTGCTCGCGGGGTCACGATCTTAAATTTCACGAATGCCCTCTCTTCTCATTTTTTCGTTTCTTCTTTTTCCTTTTTCTTTTTCTTTTTTCTTTTTCTTTTTCTTTTATCCAATAGACGATTCTTCCCTTACGAGATAAACGTCTACGGCGTCCATTAAGAGGAACGAATTAAAATAAAAAAAAAAAAAAAAAAAAGGAAATCAATAAGGATAACAATATAATGATAATTCTTTTAACAACATCGATAAAATAAAAAATCAAGAATAACTATCTAAAGGAAGAAATTTCTTTCGTATTTTATAGATGCATCCATTAGTCTCCCTCGATAGGATACAACGTAAATGGATTCTGCATCCTTGGCATAGCAAAAGAAGGAGCTAGAAGAAATCTTGACACGCGAATCGACAGCCGATGTATCCGATGTATCCGATGTAGTATGTAGTACCGCAGGCTCGTTAAATGTCGAGTAATCTACCTTGAACTTTGCTCGTTTCGTGAGCGTCTAGTATGGGAGGATCATCGACTGCAGAAAACGCATTCCAGAGAATGGTGCAGGTGGCCGGGAAACTAGCTATCTATCTTAACCATCTATCTTTTAAATGAAACTAAAAAGCAAAATTCTATCTATGTACTTGTATATATGGATACATACGTAGAAATGCGCACGGCAACGTTTCTCTAAAGATAACTCTCTAGCTTTGAAATTCATTGAATGGTAAAAAGAAAAAAAGAAAAAAAAAAAAAAAAAGTGAAGTCTTCCTATACATTTGCAATTTAAAAAGGAAAAAAAAAAAGAGGAAAAAGAAAAGATTAGATATCATATATTCAGGAACATCTAGAGCAAACCTTCAATGGGAGAAGATAAGAAACAGAGATGCGGTTGCAGGTTGCAACGAAAGGTCGCCGAGAGTCTCGGGGATGAGTAGTTCCCACACTTGGAACGTACTCAGAACGCTAGGAGCTCGTGGGTCAGACCACTATGCGCCTCGTGATCGAAGTCGTGACCAAAGCGATGTTACACGAAACAGAACCTACCCTTTTCTAATATATGCAATCATATATATATATATATATACACCATCTTCTTTATTCCAACGATAAACTTAAAACTTATAACAAAGTATATGTCAATTCAATTCCACAAAATTCAACATTCAATTTACTTTCTAACCATCGCGACATATATTCTCTAATAAATTGAAATTTAAATCCAACAAATTATATCTGTTCCGTAATAAATCGAATGACAGTCCTAAATATATTATGCAAGTCAATTGAAAGTATAAATTAGGTATGCCTACCACATTTAAAAAAAAAAAAAAAAAAAAAAAGGAAGAAAAATTAATAATTATTTTTAATGCTATTATACGATATTAGAGACGAATTGTAATGGATAAAAATAGGTATAAAATTGGAGATAAATTTAGTAGATTGAAAAGGAAGTATAGATGAAGAAGAGAAATGGAAAGAGAGTGGATGCCTCGTGTAACAGCGTCTGTAAGTGGCTCGGGGCACGGCGCGTGCAGGACGTGATTGCGTCCCGCGGTGCTCCCTCTCTCCTTTACTCGTCCACGCTCGCGACCACTTCCCTCCTTCTCCATCTCCACCTCCACCTCCTTCACCTCTTTTGAACCCCTTCTCTAACAACAGCAGCAGCAGCAGCAGCAGCACCAAGCACCACCACCACCACCATCACCACCACCATCACTACCACCACTGTCTGCCACCACCTCTCGCCACTTGCCCCTTTTCCAACTCCATTCCTACCTTCAATTCTTTTTGCTTCCATTTCCTCTCTTCTCCTCGCTTCTCCACGATGTAGAGGAGAGGACGGCTCCCACCGCCTCCGCTCGAGCACGACTGCCGTGGTCGAGGCTCGTGCTGCTCTTACTGTTCTTACCGTCCTTCCATTGGCGTAACCATTGCAATTTTCTCAACCCCAAATATCGTAACTCATTCGAGATTTAATCTCAAATATGAATATCCAAGTATAAATATTGAAATGGGATCGATGATCGATATCATTTTTTTCGATATCAAGCTTTCCTTTTCTTCTAACGAATTCGATTGATTTTATTTTTCATTGATCTTATAGAATTCTTTTTTCTATCTTTTTCATAATATTTGCTTATTATGCCAAAAGAAATTCATTGGATTTTTAAATAATTCACAAATTTTAATATTATACGTACACTTACGATTAGACTTAATAAATAAAATCGTTTGCTCGACGATATATATATATATATATATATTGTTGGCTCTTATTAAATTATTATCAATAATTAAAGGGTTGATAGTAAAGTTACGCCAATGTTCCTAGGCAAGGCGCGTGGCTGGAATGCGGCGCGACCGTGCTGTCGCTCGCGCGACTGGAACTCGCCATGCGCCAATCGGAAAGTCGAAAGAGAGAAGATAGGCTTCTCTATATTCTATGACGTTTTTCTCTTTATCTGACAGAATCAAAATCATTTTTAATCGAAATGATTGTTAGCCTTTTCATAATAAACAATTTTCAATGTTTTCAATGATCACGATAATTACTTGATCATACGAACATACGTTAGTGGAGTTAATACTATCTTCGAAGAATATACATATACATGTATATATCTATATCCTAACTTTATTCAACGATTTGCATACCAAGAGAAATCAACTTTATACATTCTCTTTCTCACGGATCATTTGGACTACCGTTTTTTCTACTCTCTCGCTCTTCAAAGCTTATTACGTATATCTTCCTTTCAGAATTCATATTTTCAAATTCCAAAGGTCGACCGTTCGCCGTTTCTTCTTGACTTAACGATCCACCTTAATGAACCTTAACATCGAAATCCTCAGTATTTCTGGAAACCATAATATACTACCAAGTGATATTACTACTTTCTATCTTTGAGGCGAAACCTCGAGTATCGAATTTCAATAGGTAATCATACTCAATAATTATCTATTGCATTTCATAGAGAACTTTAAATCGTCAAAAGAAAATGTTAAAAGATCAATCGGATACAGAAGTGATCAAATCGAAGAAAAGAAAAAAAAAAAAAGAAAATTAAAATCTTCGAAAACCTCGTTAGAAATATTTTCAAATCTCGCGTTGTTAAAAAGAAAATAAGAGAAAGAGAAAACGAAAAAAAAAAAAAAAAGAAAGAAAGAAGGAAGAAGAAGAAGAAAGAAACGAAGCGTTCGAGCTCGACACCCACTTCGTGGTAAACTCGAGCACGAATCATGATTTATGCTATCCGTTGAAAAAGAGAAAAAGAAAAAGGAAGAGGAAGAGGAAGAGAGAGAAATAGAGAAAGAGAGAGAGAGAGAAAGAAAGAGAGAGAAAAGCATATGGGCCCGGACTATATCATTGTTGCCATCACAATGGCACGAAATGCAATACTGCTCGTATGCACTGCTATCGGGTGCGCTTTCGCATAATGTGTCATAAATAGGCGGCGCATACGACGCCGCTTCGCATACCGTGCGCTGAAACAATAACCATTGTGGTGGCTGCGTCTGTTTATAAATAAGCTCTTATAAGTCCGAGCGAGAAGGTATATCCACGTGAGATTTCTATCTTGAAAAGGGGATGCCCTCTTGGACGTGGGTTGGGGCTGAAAGATGCCTTCATCGTTCCAACTTTTCTTCTTGGTCCTTTTCAATTCTCGCAATTACGATTATCTCTCACGTTCATTTTTCTCGATAATAAATATAATATTTTTTAATCTAAACAATTCGGAGTTAACATTCAAATACACGTATATTTAAAAAGATTTTTAAACTTATAGGAAAAAAAAGAGACGATTATATTTAGATTATCGATATATTGATGATACATGTATGTAAAGAGTTCATTATATACTTTAATATATACATCTTATATATATATATATATATATATATATATATATATATATATATATATACGTATGTTATAAATATTATTCTCTTAATTTTACTTTCATATAGTAAACTCATTACTTATTTATGAAACAAAATCAATTTAACGAGAATCAATTAAATTAGAATTAGATCAATCCAGATTTGATCGAGCTATAGAAGAGTCGATAATAATTTATAAATTCTAACGCAGGAGCAAGTCTAACACGTCGCGTAGACGAAAGAGAACTAAGCAATTCGTCAAAGTCATAATAAGAACACGTTCTTTCATTGTTTACGTAATTTTGTTCTTATCGAAAATTCTCGGAATAGTACAAACCCACATAAATATATATATATATATATATATATATATATATATATATGTCTGTAGTAAAAGTTTATCATCGCTTTCTATTTTGTTTCTTACCATTCAAGATACTAGAAATTCGTAAACAAAGGACGTCTTCGGACATTTTCATGCTGTATATATCCCAATGTTATCTCTCCCTCTCCCTCTCTCTCTCTCTCTCTCTCTCTCTCTCTTTCTATTGAAACTTTCGTTTACATTTTTAAGGCTATTACGTATCAAATATTATTTCTAGCATATCATGTAAAATTTTTGTAGATATTTTGAAAAATTCAATGAATATTAGAATAATACAATATAAAGTTAATTATGTATATTAGCTTAAATTAAGTATATATAATTATGCAAAAGGTAAGAGAGAGAGAGAAATACTTATGTGTACATATGAAAATCGTATATAAGACGAAATAATATCGGACTTGACAAATTAATGAAAGATTATTAATTAGAGTATCGTTAAAAAAAGAAGAAAAGTATCGATATCGCGAAAATAAATCTTGAAAAATTCGAGAAATAAATATGACGCCATAGTTATCCACGATAAAAACACAAGATCGATGATTTTATTTTGACGAATATCTATTAAACTAGACTAGATGCCAAGACATACGAACGTACACACGTGAAAATCACATATTCGCCAATTGATCGGTATAAAAAATAATTGTATGCGTTAGATAAAATATATTAATTATTTGTAATTAACGTGACGACGAAACTTCGTGACTATCTTTAACACACGACGAATACGAAATAAGAGTTGATTGGTTGCTTCGCAATTATGGCGGACACTTCGGACGCGCATGCGTAATACGTCACTTTACATATATCATTCATATATATATCATTCAGCTACATATGAATGAATTTATTCCATAGAAAATTTAAGAACGATAAAGGATAAAATAATAAGTTTGATTAATCTTTTGAAATTGGATATATATTTTCTACTTACTAATTCATATAAATACTCATACACTCACACACACACACACACACATAAATAGCTTGCTTTCTTTTCTTTCGTAAAAGTTAAAAGTATCGTCTTAATGGTACCCTTGCCGACCGTCAAACGAAATCGGTACTGGCATTTTCTACCATGGTGAAACGAAAGAAAGGCGATCTATACAAAGACGACGAGACTTTCTCAGGGATCCTGGAAGTGCCTCGAGCGAAAACTTCTGGGCACGTTGGCAAAAAAGTTCTGGCGGCACTTTTACACCACCGACACTGCTAACGTTACCAAAGATAAAGAGAGACGAGAAATCCACCACTTGGATACCTCAAAACGATTAAGAAACGAATCGTGTTTGGCGAAGAAGGACAACATGAAAAGAAAGAAAGTAAGAAAGAAGGATATGAAGAAGAAAGGAGACAGCTCGTAGAAGATCTTCGAAGAAACGGCACCTGTGCAATTTTCCACTACGAACTTGTATTAGATCGACCGACGACAATGAATCCTACTAAAAGAAAAACAATCTCTTCCACCTGTTTACATAAGAACTCAAATGATACGGTCTCGACTACAAATTATCTAATTTATCTAATTCATCTGAAGATCATCCTATATTGTAAAACGATTAACTATCGTATATATAAACTTTTATCTATATTAAACGTATAAATATGATTATTATTATTTAAAAAAGAAATCGAAATTGTAAAATAATTTTATTTTTATTATATCCGTGTATATTGAAATATCATTTTAGTATGATTATTATTTAATATACGATATGATGAAAATTATTCGTATTATTATTTAAAGATTATTAATTCAAATGGTATTAAAATATGTAAATAGATATCACATTTATATTATTATATTTGTCACGATTATTCTTCTAATATCAATCTAATTTCGTACGTAATTAATATCATTTTCATATCTCGAAGGAACATTATTTCTAAGATTTCTTTTTGTAAATCCTTTGAATGATTCAAAAATTTCATCTTCCAAGAAGATTTGAAAGAAACGATTAAAAGATATTTATAAGCAAGAAAATTAAAGGGACATTCTCGTGAGATACTTTTTTTCTTTTTTTTTTTTCTTTTTTTTTTTTTTTTATAAGGAACAATGATTTCCCTTAATTTCGCAGAAACCAAGAAGGCGTTCTAGCGCGACCGAGCGGAGAAAACGAATTTAAGAGTTGGAATCAACCTGATATATCCAGGTGCAAAAGGTTGACGAATCAACGATGAAAACGTTCTCTCCATCCGATCCGATCCGACCTTGCTGAAAGTTTTATTTAACGGTAGCTCGTTCTTCCTTTCTTCCTTTCTCCAAAGAACGGTGTCTGCACTTCATAAAGTTAGTTGCAGTTACATTTTTTTGCTAAACTTCTGACCGCGACCTCGATGTTTTTCTTCTCTCTCTCTCTCTCTCATTTTCTTTTTCTTTTTATGGAAACGTTAATCGAATCGTATACTATCATTCTACAATAAAATATCATTGATGATCTATAACGATCAATGAAATTTACCCTCGATCGGTGAATCGTTTACAAAATTTTTTATACAAACTGTCAATATATCTCTAATGTTGTCAAATTTATATTAATACGTCCAAATAAATAGTATAATACAAATATACTCTTTTGTTTTTAAATTGTAAATAAATTTAATTTACACGATAAAATATAAATATATACCTATATAGATACATACATACATATATATATATATATATATATATATATATATATATATATATAATATAATTATTAATTTGTTAAACTTATTCTACAGATATTAAAATTGAAATAAAAACGATGAGGTGTTTCGATTTATCGATTGAGAATCTGTAATACTTATATATGTATATAAGTACCTATGTAGATATTATTCTAAACTAAACATAGATACCATTTAAATATTTATAGATAGCTCAAAGCCGGTTTCTACGAGATTTCAATCGTTACTACAAAGTTGGTTCGCATGTTCTCTCTCCTTATTCCTCTTATAGTCTTCTCTTTAGCATACGTCCTTTGTCGTCCTGACCGTGATCCTTGCAACCTCATTCCTCGTTTTCAACCTCGACACGGAGGATGTGGGAGCGGTACTTTGGTCGTTGACTGCGCGACTGTAACCGTGGGAGTTAATATCCTTTCACGGATCTTAAGGATGCTTTACGATCCCAAAAGGTCTCCGTCCTTGTTTCGACTCGACTAATGATCGAAAATCAACTGAATAAGGACTTAAAGATTGTTAAATACTATTGTTAATTTATCTATGATTTGTCATATATATTTATCGATCGAAAGAAAATTGATCTATCCGTAAAAAGTATATGATATATTTTATATCATTAATATTTTATCGATAATGATTTATACTTCGTTTCAATCCTTTCACATAAGTTCACATAAAATCGTGTTAGTTGATTTGTAATTTGCAAATTTTTCCACGAATATTGTTAAATTAATTATTGTCGGAAAATTAGAATGGCTCTCAACATAATAATTATCATAATTTTAAATAGCAATATGAAATTCAAATAAATATGAAATTCAAATATATATATATATATATATATATATATATATGTGTATGTAGAATGTAGAAATAATTTAAAAATCATAATAAATAGGTACGATACGAGAAAACTGAGAAAAAGATAAGAAACGATTAATGAGTAGAGTAAAAATTGTTAAAATTTCAAAACTACTTGAGATGAAAATATTTGAAAATCTTTTAATAAATTATATTTCGGAAAGAATAGAAAAGACGATCCGAATATCTCTTGTTCCGTCTTTGCCAATCGTACGGATGTAGTTCCGAGAATGTCGTCTAAAGGTCGGCTATGACGCACTCACCTGAATGAAATTCGAGGTGAATGGTTGTCCGCTGAAGTCACTTACGCTTCTCTGACTCACTTTACGTCAATGAAAGCAGAGAGAAGCAGTACCACGAATTAATATGCGCGAACATGACCAAGACTGCGTCTCTTTTTCTCTTCTCCCACTCTCTTTCTCCCTTTCCCTCTTTCTCTTCTCTTTCTCATCGTCATCCTTTAATGTTCGTCGTCATTCTCTATGTTTATATCCGTGACGCGTTAATGATCACGAGACGAAAGTTCATAATCTTCCATTTCTTTTCTTATTTTTCTTTTTTACTTTTATTTTCATTTTTGTTTTTTTATTGTTTGTTTTTTCTTTCTTTTTTTTTTTTTTTTTTTTTTTTTATTTTTTTTTTTTTTTTTATTCAAGCTAGTATCCGATTTATTTCAACAAAATTTTTTTCCACCCATTTCATCGTTCGATCGTCTATAAAAAAAAATACAATGCATCTTTTATTCTTTATTCACAATAGCATTTGATTTATTTCAATAAATTATTTACAAAAATTTCATCGTTCGATAGTCCATACAAAATGCATAAAATGCATTCGACATATATAATGCAATGGACAAAACATGCAATTTTTTTTTTTCTTCCTTCGTATCGTACAAAATAATATAATATATAGAATGGGCATAGATATTTGTGAGATTGTTATTGTAAAATAATAATTGCAGAAAAAGATGAAGAAAGAAAATAAGAAATAATTCCATTAGGGACAATTTTTTTGTAAATCTTTTTCAATGGTCTTCTATAAATATGAAACAAGGAAGAAACGTTCAAGCAAATAAAATGAACATAATCGAGAGATGCATCAGCATCACCGCTTCGAATAATCATTAACGTCCTCGCTAATGACCGCCGAGAGATAAATTACTCTGTAATAATAATCCGAAGAACGCGGGACAGCTTCGTTACAAGGCCGAAACCAATTTACAATTTTCTTTCGACGCGATCAATTAGTTAAATGCTTTCGAGAAAGTGTAAGAGCGGTACGATGATTTTTGTTATCGTCGAGAACACACGAGCATGCACCCGGTTGCATCGTTTATTGCACTGACGTATTTACGTACATTATACATCAAAAATTACAATATGTCAAGAAATTAATTTTATTATATCCAAAATAATATCATTAGCCAAAATTAACGTAACATTCAAAAACTTAATTAAAAATTCATTAAAATACTGATTGAAGATGAATATTAATTAAAATAAAATTCTATTCACTAAGGAATATTACAAATCCAAATGAAAAAAAAAAAAAAAAAGAAAAAAGAAAAAAAGAAGAAAAAGAAAAGAGAGAAAAAGAATTTGAATTCGCGAAGAAATAAAGAGGAAAGATGAAAAGATTAAGGTGATCATCACGGAAAAAGGAGAGTCGAGAAACTTAACGGCACGTATAGTTGTCAAACGTGACGATAATCGCGAACGACTAATGAACGAAGAAATATATATATATATATATATATATATATATATATATATATGCGTGACTATGTTTGTATGTATGTGTGTGCGCTCGTGTGGATCTCTCTTTCTCTTTCTTTTTATTTCTATTTTATTCTCAACCCTTTGATCGTTCGTTCGTTTTGGCGTCATCCTATGACCGCAGTCGGCACGCATTGACTCACGTGCGTGGGCAAAGGTATGCGAGGCGCATACGATGCACGACGTGAAATGCGATACACGTGCGCGCGCGCGCGCACATACACACACACACACACACACACGCACACATAACGAAAGAAGGAACGAACGATCGACCGACCGACCGAGCTTTGTGGGCCAGCGTTAAATCCGCCTATGTGCTAACTCGACTCGATGACGCCACCCGCTTGTATTAGCAACGAACGGTGTCGAGGACATACGAATAATAAACAAAAATCATTCGATATCAAACTTAAAAAAAGAGAGAAAAAAAAAAAGTTAGAAATTAGAAAGTTTCTAATTTGACTTTGTTATTGTTGTTGTTGTTGTTGTTGTTGTTGTTGTTGTTGTTGTTGTTGTTGTTGTTGTTGTTGTTGTTGTTGGTGTCGTTGTTGTTGTTGTTGTTGTTGTTGTTGTTGTTGTTGTTGTTGTTGTTGTTGTTGTTGTTGTTGTTGTTGTTGTTGTTGTTGTTGTTGTTGTTGTTGTTGTTGTTGTTGTTGTTGGTGTCGTTGTTGTTGTTGTTATGATTGTTATTGTTGTCGTAATGAAAATTTTTCACAATATAGAAAATATAGTGTCCGAAAATAATTAAAAAACAATAATAATCAACTCAATTACTTGTACAATCTAATCCAGATTTAATTATACATATATATTGTACAAATATATATAATTCTAAATAATTTTTTTTATTTTCATTTTTTCTATAAAATATTATACATTCGATAAAAATTTCTTCCTTATCTTTTATTAGATTGTACTAAATTTATATCTGACAGATTCTTATAAATTTCACATACTATATTACTTTCACGTTTATTAGATGTTAATTATAAAAAAAAAAAAAGAAAAAAAAAAAATCAAAAAACAAACAAACAAAAAAACGAAACTGGGAGATTTTTGTAGAAAATCAAGTCCCAGATACGAAAGTATACTTATCGATGATATTAAAGTAATGAAGTGTTATACCGCTACTATTAATACTTGATCGAGGTGAAAACTAATGAAAGCCTTTCGAATTTTCTCATAAACTCGGAAGAAACTCTTAGATCCCCAGGGCATTCAGATACTTTTACGTTAACGACGAAAACGTCATGATTAACGTTCTCTCGATGATTAACTCTTGCCTGAAGCAAAGAATTTATAAATGAATTCATCGAAAGAGAGAAAAAGAGAGAGAGAGAGAGAGAGAGAGAGACGAACGGAAATTTCTATATTTTTTTTTATACTTATCTTTACTCGTCATTTTTAGCTCAATATTAATTTTACAATTATATACCACTAGCAAACGATTAAAAGGAAATCTTATCAGAAACATCATTAATATTTTACTATAATTTGACATAATTTCTCTAGATGGGATAATTTGATCAATAATAAAATAAACTATATGAAATATCATTCGAATCTTTCAAAATCTTTCTGTCGATTTTAATAATCATTTCTATTTTTGAATATTTTCATTGTGAATAATAGAAAGAGCTCTAATTTTAAATGATCAGCATAAGTTCCGAAGTGAAGATAGGGTTGCAGGATTTTAGGCGCTTCGTTGCACACGATAAATCGAGAACTTTCAAATATAAAATATAATTCGATTGAAAAAAAAAAAAAAAAAAGATGAAATATGACGAGATAAAAAAAAAAAAAAAAAAAAAAAAAAAAAAAAAAAAACAGAAAGAAAATGTAAAACATTTGTTATAAATAACATTAGAAAATTATAATCGATGATAAATCACAAAGAAACGTACGTAAAGATCGACAGAGTGATCCATAACGACTTATGACAATTCTCATTCTGAAGTCGTAGGCGTGAGCAATTTTCCAGTTCATCCAACAATTCTCTCGGACTCCTACACGATCTCGACGAGTGACTCGTTGCGTCGACGTTTGCCTCGCCTTTGTATTTAACCATAGCGGCGTGACCGAGAAATGCACACGTCAACTTTATACACTCGTTGTTGCACTCTGCAATTAAATTGACCGCTAAAAATATTCATTTAGATGTGCCCGTGCTTTCATCTTTCACAAATATTTTAACGATAACTCTCTTTTCACTTTTGACTCATCTAAATTAAAATCGAAATCTGAATAAAGTTTACGATTTAAAGATCTAAAATCGTCACGTCAGACAGATCACATCAGCGAAATTTTCAATGATCGTTTGTAATCGAAAAAAGAAAAAAAGAAAAAACAATTAATAATCAATATTATCACGATCATATGAAATAACAAATTTTATAATAATAATCGAGAATTATAAAAACTATAATATTTCTGATACTTGTGACAGCAACGAGCAAAGATACTCAAGATACTCTGTTCGTTTCATTCAAAAATTTTCGAATTAAGATAAAGGAAGAAAAAAAGGAAAAGAAAAAAAAAAAAAAAAAAAAAAAGAAAAAAGAGTATGAAAAATTCATCGTATGAAAAGTAATCAACTAATCCTAATCTGTAAGACCAAGGACGCCGGCTAGTTTCTTATTACATTTACGTGCCTCCAAGCAAGTTTTCAAAGTTGAAAGGGGAAAATTCAATGGCTCCGATGTAACTAACTAACATCGGAAGGTATAGTTCGATCTCGAACTCTGGTCACGTATCGTGTGGATAAGCGTGCGGTGAACACCTTTTACCTAGCTACTTCTATACTACTCGCACAAGATCGGAGCCGACAAACGCAGTACTGTGCACGCGTCTTATTGCCAAGACCACCACCGTGAACTCCGTAGACCTGGTAATTGCATAACTCCGGAGGTCGCGTCAGTAACGAGCGGCTTGTCTCTCCGATCTTCAAGATCGTAAGGCCAAACGAGAATTCTTCGAGTTTGCACGCGAGTCTCTTTTACCCTTTTCACGTGCCGCAGTATTCACGTTAAACTTAAGTTAGTCTTTGTTTTAAAAAGGAGTACAAAAATTAAATGAACAAACTTAAAATAGAAGAAAACAAAAAAAAAAGAAAAAGATAAAGAAAAAAATGTAAAAAGATTCTTTCTTCCTTACACGAAAATCGATATTAATCTTATGCCTCTACAAATTATTCATTTTATATGCATATATATATATATATGTATATTCTTTTAATTCTATATTTTATAAATAAATAAATGAAATGATTTTTCGACTGGAATAAATATTCCCTCTTTGTAGATAGAATCGATCTGGAATTTAAATCGTTTGATTCTCGATAAATAACACTCGCGAGATTTTCTTAGACAAGATTAACGTTAATTACATAGAACGAGGAAGGAACTCGAAAGTATGAAAGAGTTTTACTCTTTTTTTCAATAATTTGAAGAATTCAAAATATGTGAATATCAACAATCTGTTATATACATACAACGTACCCATGTATATATATATATATTTTTTTAATACATATATATAAAATTATAAAAATATATACCTACACCTAGAAAGTACATAGAATAAATGATATCGGTATGCTGATTCTCGAAGCCTGGGAAAGGTAATCTAGGGTCGTACGAAGAGCACTAGAACGATTTGTCATACCTAGGTACACCTAATCGTCGCACATATCCTGACTACCAATTATCCAACGTAGTTGCCGACTAATTTAAAGCGATCGAAGTAGACTCATGTAATCGGCAACGTGAATTTGTTCTCGTTTCTTTCTTCTTCTATCACTTTGGTTGCACATGCGTCATCACGGTCAGCTGTTAATTATTCCATTGCAATGAGATTTATGTGTGTCTTTCTCGTATGCATACGCTTTTCTCTTACGCAAAATTTTACATACTTCTTACTAGTATATTACCAGTACCACTATTACGATTTAAACTATGACTATGCCGAGCGTGAGAAACTCCCTCGGCTGCGACGTTCACGGTTAGCAATTATCTTTCATGTATTTATCAAGATACGGTTAGTGGACCGACCGAGAGAATTTTCAAAAGATTGCAACAACTTAAGAGACTGGGGAAGATACGAACAACCTGCGAAGAGACGACCATCTCATTTGTATTCCAACCGAGTTTAGAGAGGAGAGAAAAAGGGATGTTCTATTTTACGAGCGCCCTTTATATATGATCCAGACAAATTGGATCTCTGAAGATTATGACGAAAAATGGTGAAAAAAAAAAGAGAAAAGAAAAAAAGAAAAAGATAAAGAAAGAAAAAACGAATCTTATTTGTTTAGAAAGTTAATAGCTAAATTAACATCGTACAATCGAGTAAAAATGGAGAAGAAAAAAAGGAAAAAAAGAAAACAAGAAGAGGAAGAAGAAATGAAGCATATTAAAAGTTACAAAATATTTAAAATTAATTCGTATGATTAATTACTATTAAAAAATTGAACATGAAATCTTTTTCCAATTTATAAAAGTGTGCATACATACATACATATATATATATATATATATATATATATATATATATATGCACATAGATACGTACAAATAGAATTCATTTTTCAAGTAGCATAACATTTACGACTAGGCCAATATTACATCAACATGTTCATTTATCAGACTAACGTAGGAGCCAATCATCACAGTGGGATATAATTTTAGGCCTTACAAACGAGCCGACTCTTTTCAAAAGAGTCGTCAAACTCAACCTTTTGCCCTGTAAGAACATATTGCGCTATACACTGAAAAGTAATTAGAATTGCTTCGTTATTAGAGCCCTTTTTCTCGTACGGTTGTATCGAATGTTCTTCGAAGATCGTAACGAGCGAACTACAAAGGGAAAAGGGCGGTTCGACGGACAAACGAGCCTCGATACATATATATATACATACATCCATATCTCCATACATAAATACATACATACATACAACTAAAGATGCGAGGATGAGAAAGTGCAAGAGGAGGAGGAAGAAGAAGAAGAAGCAAAACAAAAAAAAAAAAAAAGAAAGCAGAAAGAAAGAAAAATGGCGTCGATAAGCAGGAGCACTTCTGCCAATGAAGTAGCTCTAGCCTAATTGGGCCTTCGTTGCTTTCTCATATGGAGCCAACCTTTCTTCATAAATTAACTTTACGCGATGGCTTTAATTAAACTACCGATCGCGATACCAACATAATTTTTATTTAAAATAGATGGACGTGACTAAATCTATTTTTCTTTTCTTTTTTTTCTTTTTTCACTTTTTTTTTTTTCTTTTTTCTCTTCTTTTTTTTTTTTTGTTTTTTTTTAACCATACAATAATAACCTTTTTAAAAGTATTGATTTATTATACGCTACCAATGTGCCTTAGATCTAATAATAAATCTACGAAAACGTGTTAGCAAAGAGAGAATGATCCTTTAGACGACCACAAACTCTCCTGTATAAAATGACATATGCAAAATTATGTGAATATCTTTACATCTTATGTCCAGTGGTCGATCGTAAAGATTTATTGACATATCGATAGCTGACAGTTTTACATGTAGGAATAACATAATGATCTTTGTTAACAGATCGACACCTATTATGATTACATGCTAATTATCATTAAAATCGTTTAAATAACAAATGTAAATAATTCCAATTAATAATGCATACAAGCGTTAATATAAATGAATAATTTCTCTTAGATCTTATGTAAAGAAAAAGAAAAAAAAAAAAAAGAAAAGAAAAAAAAGTAAGATCTCTCAGCTAAAGATGAAATGACATTAAAAAGATCTTCGGTTTCCCTTTGTGTGGTCGGACGTTTCGAGGGGAGGAAAAAAAAAAGAGAGAAAAAAAAAGAAAGAAAGAAAGAAAGAAATAAGAAAAAGGAAAAATGTCGAACGCCGGAACGAATCAACATTCGATGTTTGATAACTCCATCGAACGTTCGTGGACCAAGTAAGGTGAGCTTTTACAACGCCGACGAAGAGATATTTCGTACCCGATTACGAACGTGTCAGCTGGCGCTCGCAGAGACAGAGAAAGAAAAAAAAAAGATAGAGAGAGAGAGAGAAAGACAGAAAAAGAGAAAGAGAGAACTCAAAAGGTTCTTTCTACTATGCACGAAAACTGGCCTATACAATGTCTGTATAAAGTTCCTTACCCGTTTGCCAAATTAACTTGGTGAACCACGAATTTACTTTCGACCACCTAGTAGTATCGAATTACATGCGCTACTGGTATACACTTCGGTCACTCGATCTCTCCGACTTTTAGCAATCCGACCACCTGTCATCAGCACACGTCTAATCCACTAAAGAGAAGAAGATTAAAGGACCTCTTCTAATTTTCCTACTCCAAAAAGATTTTACCTCTTTTATCTTTCTTCATTCACCATTTTACTACTATTTGTATTACCATTCTATACTATTATTATTATTATTATTATTATTATTATTATTGTTGTTGTTGTTGTTGTTGTGGAATTATTCTACCAATTGGAGTAAAACAAAAGTTTCTAAGTTTGTAGTTTTACGATTTTAGAGAAAGAAAAAAAAAGAAATATTAATCTAAAAAATTACGACGAACAATGAACGATCTTTTAAATTATCTACGAACTTTTCATTCGCCCTTTATTCTATCATTACATTATTGTTATTTTATTATTACATTGTTATTATTATTTTTTTTTTCTTTCTTAATTTTTATTATTATTTTTATTAAATCCAACGATTCGGAATTAATTGAAATAAAACAAAGGATGAGAGAATTGTCTGTGGATTTGTAAAAAATTCTTGGCCCATTTACGAAGGACAAGGCAAGAAATTTTACTACGAATTCATCCGATACTTGTTACATGTCCCTTGTAAATCTTTTCGTGACCTTCGACCACGTCTTTTTCTTATCGTTTAGAAAATCATCAGATCACGCACCAATGCATACTGTGCTTTGACAAAGGAGATAAGAGATACTTACTGGACACGAGGATCGAACTTGAAGACAAAGAGAAAGATAGAAAAAGAAAAAATATCTTTCAACTATACCATAACACTAGTGGCTACTGCAATGCGATAGCAGACCAACATGAGGCCCAATTAAGGCCCTGTTAATCTTTTTTCTTATTCTATCTTTTTATCTCTCTTTCTCTCTTTTAGTCTTTCTCTTTGACTTCCATCTATCTAACGAAAAGAAGAAATGAAATTTCTCGACATTATTCAGAACCTAAAATGTTAGAAGATGGACGTGTCGTTGAATCGTTAAAAATAATGTCTCACAGTGACATTAATAGAAGCATACTCTTCTTCTTCTTCTTCTTCTTCTTCTAACCCACTTATCCTTATCTCACATCGGCATCTCGAATTTTATTTTAGAATGTAGACAATAAGAAAAAAAAAATATGTTTACTCAATTTCCAAATCCCTTTATCGTCTAAATTAATTATATATTTTTTTCAACGATTAAATTCTAAACAAAATATAATTAATAAATTAATAAATATGAATTGAGAATGAATAATGCATATATATATATAATAACATTTAATTATTTCTATGAGAGAAGAATACAAATATCGAAGAAAATGAAAAAAAAAAAAATCAAAGAACAAATGATTGAACTTAGATATATTGTTCTTACATAGATGAAAATTATTTTTTTTTTTGACTATTAGTTAATATTCAAAAGCGTGGGTAGTACGTAGTAGAAGCCCCATGGCTCCTTTAAATTGAATTTTTGGATAGGTTCCCTTTACGCGGAACCTTTACGGTTACGGGGAACTATTAGAGAGTAATGAGTTTCACCGGAGGTATCCTATCTCTAAACATAGTAGCACGGTAGTGGCTCTTCTTATCTCGTTCGAGATCCGGCATATAGCCACTCCTTTCTCTAGTATCCTCCAGGCGTCGTTTAATCCCTCATGAGAAAAAAGAGAGAGAGAGAGAGAGAGAAAGAGAGTGATAGAAGATACTCATTCTTTTCTCTGAGAAGAACGATACGATTTAAAAGGACCATCTCGTCTTGTCTCGTCGTGTTTGGTACCTAGCTAGCTAGCTAGCTAGCTAGCTAAGGAGCCAAACAGATTACGCATTTGGATTTCGATAAATCCAACGCGTTCTAACCTTTTGTCGGCAACTTCGTTTAACCAGAATTCTCAACTCTGATACCTTCAAGTCTCGATAATCTCGCCTTTAAAAATATCTTCGAGCTAATAATTCGAATAGCTTTTTCGTGTATTCCCAACTGAGGTGGCATTGCTTACTAATTTCTTAACATTCCGATCTCTTTGCCATGCTTTATTACTTTTGAGTATTATCAACTCCAAATTGATCGATAAACTGATACGATAGAGAAAGAAAAATAAAAGGAAAAGGAAGAAATAAAAATTGAAATGAAAAATTGTTCGAGATATTCGAAATCCCTTTTAGAATATAACAATCATTGAAAATATCGTAATATAGTAATCTATAAGACGATCGAAGATTATTAAATATTTTTTTCTATAATAATTTTCAAGAACAATTTACCTTGGCTTATATATATATATATATATATATATGCATTAAATTCACGATTTAAAAGTCTCAATATCTAAATCGAATTGCGAGTTAAAATGAAAGTAAAAATCGTCCATGAGACATTTAACGAAATAGTAGTGATGATCAATGATAAATCGCTGGTAGGCGTACAGGTGGGCAGAAGAAGGCTGGCGAATACTCGAACACGAAGGCGGGTGCTGCATCCTACCGGATTAATATTTCGTGCACGCACGCGCAAATACAATGACTCGTGCAAAAAGTTAAAAGGCCCAGGTGAGGCCCTCGTGTACGACGTTGAACCATCGATGAAGGGAGCCGCAGTAAGATAAAGAGAGAAAGAGAGAGAAAGATAGAGAGAGAAGGAAGTAAAGCGGTAAGCAAAAGGGAAAGAAAGAGATAGCGATATCCAAGGAAGGGAGCACAAGATTGTACCAGTTTTTCGATCGGCTATTGATACCACCGAAGAGCTGCTCCCCTGTATATGCATGAGTCTGCGAATTTCTTTCGTGGTCGCACGCCCGCCGTGCCCATAAAACGAATCCGTCCGACATATCCGTCCGACTGTCCTGCGATCTGCCATCGGCAAAAAATCCATCGTCGATTATACAAGATCGATCTCTTTCTTCCCGAACGATATTTAACTGTTATCTCCAACTCGTTCGCGTGAGCTTACTCGAGATCATATACATTTTCCTGTAGCATGTTATTTTTTATGTAGGTTGGTAGAGAATATTTTTTGTGGATTATTGTCGAAAAAGAGAGAGTAAAAGACAGAGAGAGAGAGAGAGAGAGAGAGAGAGAGAGAGAATGAGAGAAAAAATTGAGAGAAAATGAAAAAATAATGGAAGAACTACAATCAATGGATAATATTTTTTTTATAAAGAATCTATTCATTTTTTTAATAAAGAAAAATTTATAAATATATATATATATATATATATATATACATATAAATATATGTAAAATATAAATAATTATAACAAAACTAATTATATATTCTTCAATTTTAAAGTCATATAAAAATCGATATTTAATACTAAATAAATATAAAGAATTAAAATATAATTGATACGCTTATATAGCATTAGATTGCTTCTTGCATTAGATTAACTTCTTCTTACGGCGAACTCCCGATATTCTATCTTATTTGTATCACCGATTCAAAGTTATTGCGAGGTTTCACGATAATCTTAATGAACGTAAGTACTTACCTATGGTTCGCGCGAGGCCTTTCGACTGGTGCAAATCACAAGAAGGCAATCGAGGGCCGATTTCACAAAGGAGAAATTAATGTTTACGCCAGACGAATTCTACCGCGAGTGTGGTAGAATCGAAGGAGCCAATTATTGGCTGCACGGTGCGAATATAAAAGGCGTCGGGGAGAGAGCGATCAGCTTCGTGAATCTTCCTTTCTCTCTCTCTCTCTATCTCTCTCTTTCTCTCTCTCTCTCTTTTTCTCCCTCTCTCTTTTTCTCTTCGTTCCACGAGAAACGAGAAGAAGAACCTGAAACGAGCACGTTCGACACCTTCGCGGCCTCATTAACGCTGCGAGCGTTAATTATGTTCCAGAGAAACGGCCTAATTGCCGACAATCCTATAGCGAAGAGGCTACGGAGAAACAGAGAGAAGGAGTCGAAGCAAAGGAACCATCTCTGTTTCACGATCGATGCACGTTGCACTTCCTTTAGCCTTCCGAAGCAGAAGTCCCATAGTATAGTAGCCTCTAAACGAGATCATCCGACGTGTTTACGTGCTAAGCACCCTAATGGACGGGATCCGAAAAACAGGTTGAGTATATCGTGACGATTCGGAGAAAGCCGAAAAACGTGACCATTTCTAACTTCTCCTTTCTCTATCTATCTATCTTTCTCTCTCTCTCTCTCTCTCTCTCTCTCTCTCTCTCTCTCTCTCTCTCTCTCTCTCTCTCTTTGTCTCTCTCTCTCTTTCTTCACAAATTTAATGATTTTCGTGGAAAACATTCGATGCAACTTCGAAATATTTTTTCTTTTTTTTCTTCTTTTTTTTTGTTTTTCTCTTTTTTTTCTTTTTTTTCTCTTTTTGACGCAAGAAGAAACGAGATCTAATCAGATTTATCTAACACCTCTGCACGAATATCTACGAGTTTTACTTTTTTTTTTTTTTTTTTTTTTTTTTTTTTTTTTTTAACGAACACCTTATCGCTATACTTAAATGAATATCTGACTTATATACAATGAACTATCTAGATACTTGTTCTAAATGCATACCAAGATGAATGGATAGTGAAATCGAAAGAGAAAAAAAGAAAAAAAAAGGAAAATAAAAATAACGCAGAATTCTTGGAACGATTGCGTTAAAAATCATAGCGAGGAAAATATTCAGTTCTAGTAGAAAGGAAACCGTGGTAGTTTGAGTTAGTCGTAAAATTCTGAAACCGTTTAAAGTCATTTACAGCTGCTTTACGACTCTCTCTTTCTCTCTCTCTCTCTCTCTCTCTCTCTCTCTCTCTCTCTCTCCTATTCTAAAAAACAAAAGCGAAAAAAAAAGCTTTGTGAAACTTAAGAGCACGTGAAAATCCATCCAAGTACAAAACGATTTTTACTGCTTCGAGTTATATACCAAAATGGATCCAACCCATTTTGAAGAACTTAAAAAGCCTAACCAATCGCTAAAATAAAGAACCATTGTCTTCCATAAGCGAAAAAAAGAAAAGTGAAAAGAAGAGAAAAAGAAAAAGAGAAGAACATTGGGAAAAAAAAAAAAAAAGAAAAAGGAAGGAGAAAAAGATAAGAGATAACAAAAGATCGTTCGTATTACAAGAGAACAAAGAAAAAAAGAGAAAAACAAACAAACAAACAAACAAACAAACAAGAAGAAAAAAAAAAAGAGGATCAAAAATATCTCGTAATACGTACGATGTCGTGGAATATCTGAAAACGCCGTATCTCGAATCGCCCTGAAAGAGAATCCAAAAGAATTTTCACCTTGTCGATTCGTATCATTGACAGATTTAGGTAAAAGCAGCTAACTGTCGAGTTGCCTCTTTAATTGGGATCGAAGAAGGTTCTGGCTTGAACGATCGATGAAAATAAAGTGGCTTTCGTCTTAGCGCGCGCGCGAATTCTCCAAGTTGCAACTACGTTCTCGGATGTCCTAATGAATTCCTTGGGTTAACTTTTAAGAGAGAAAGAGAGAGAGAGAGAGAGAGAGAGAGAGAGACCAAATTTAGCGGTAAATTTTCTTATACGAATCACACCTCATGCTGCACGGCACGGCACAACGTAGAACTGCCCAGCGCGGCGCCATACTTCTCACCATAAACGATTCACCAAACGAGAATACGCAGACATTTTTATTACGTAAAAAGATACTCCACGAAGAAATCAACATTTTCGTTCTCAAACGTATCACTGTTTACTTTAATTAAGATTTTCAGAGAACCGCTATCGGATTTATGCTTCTTTTTTCTCTTTCTTTTCTCTTTTCTTTTTTCTTTTTTCTTTTTTGTTCCATTTCTTCTAAAAATTCAATTCAATTCGTTCCTTCATATTTTTCATATTAAATATTCATATGTTAAATATTCAAGCACGGATTGTCTCGTACATAGTAATAGTAATTATTCAATACCAATATCTTTTAATAATAATATTATTATTGTTATTATTATTACAACGATGAAGGAATATTATTTTGATTTAGGAAAAGAGGAAAAAAAAAGAAAAGAAAAATATGTGGAAAAAATAATAACTAATAGTAAATCCTTTAGAAATTGTCTCCTAAAAATATACATAATCACTAAGAGATAGTTCGTATTACAATATTCAAATAAATTACACACATCCTTTGCATCATAATGACCCCTATGCCTATTACCTCAGCGACGTTCTCTAATCTTTCCAACGAAAAGCGTCAAGAAGATTGCTCTCTTCCTTTCATAAAGAAAAACAATTTCTATATTCATCGAATTATTTTCATACACAATGGTCCAAACTCTGATAGAACGTATTAACTTGTTTCTTATTAACATAATAATGAACGTTTAAACGAAACCTATCGAGAGATTTCTATAGAAAGCAAACTCATTTCTCTATCTCTTTCTCTCTTTCTCTTTCTAAACGGTTCTTCGAGATTTCAAGGCGCGAAATTTTTAAAGCTCGGCCGTTCTCGTAAACGTTCCAAGTCGTCGCAGCTGTTACGTCGATTTAGAAAATTGCACTCGATCGCTACGTGCTGGTAGCACGTAACATGGCGTGACTATCGCACGCGACCGGATCCGACACCACAATAGCCAGCTCGTAATCATTTCCAAAGAAAAAAAAAAAAAAAAAAGAAAGAAAAGAAACGAAGAAAAAACAAAAAAAAAAGGAAGAAAAAGAAAAGAGAAGGAAGAAGGTATAAAACGAGGAAGTAATTTCTACCTTGAAATCCCTTGTTTCTTTTTTTTTTTTTTTTTTTTTTTTTTTTTTTTTTTTTTTTTTTTCATTATTATTATTACGAAATCTCTTATACCTATCTGACACGTGGCACACGTTCATTCACAATTTACAACCTAATTTATTTCTTACGTTTTACTTCAAATTTTATTTACCATATTGAAAGAAATTCACGATTAATTAATTCACGATCAATTAATAAAGACTTTTAATTAAAAAATCTCAACTTTCTTACCAACTTTTTTTTTGTGTTTCTATTGTCTTTGAATTTTGTACTACTTATTTTCATGTATATATATGTGTATATATATATATATATTTCTTTTCCTGAAGGCTTTGCTATAATACGTTTTCTCATCCTCGAAGTCCACGTGTGTTATTCAGGTTGAATGATCTCGAAATGTCCGTAAGGTACAACTGGTATTCTTTACACCTCGTTGTTTCGCTCAAACTCGACCGTTGCGTAGCCCTAAATCAGCCATGCCGACACTCTCGAAGCCGTAACGGTCGAGTTCTTCCACACTCGGAGGGGCTCTTATGCGAATTCTCGGTGTACCAATCTGCCAGAATCATGAAGCACGATCTGGAAACTGTAACGCGTGTTCACAGAAAAAAAAGAAATAAAAAATAAATGAAAGAAACAGAAAGATTCCAAAGCCAAAATTTAATTCCTCGCCAAAAATTAATCCCGTCGTTAAATAAAACATAAACTTCTTGAAATATTTTTTATATAATAATAAAAAAAACATGTGTATATGCATACATATATATATATATATATATATTATATAATATAAAATTCGATGCAGGTAATATTAAAGATAAACATTGTTATCTTCAATAATAGGATCATTCACGTCAAATAAAAATCGTTATCCATACGATCATTCCTCCTCTCTCAGTCCTTTCCCTCTTTCCCTTCCGCCTGCCTCCTCCCCCACCGCATAACTAAGCTATCATTCGCACATTTACAAACCCAACTGAAGAACGGTGTGAAAATTACAGGCACGCCGATCCATTTCGAAGGAGCTTATCCGCTCACAGGCACAACCGTACTTGAGAACGAGAGAAAATTGCAGCTACTAAAATCCTTTTTAACTTATACATATGCTAGTCTCTCTAACGTATCTCTCGGGGATATAAATTTATAGGTTATCCCATACATATACAGGGTATCCCATGAATAAATAACAGTTCTTAGATAAGAATAACCTCGATTATTCGTCGAATAAAAATTATAAATACATAGAATGTCCCATAATATTAATAATAATTTCTAATAAAAATTTACATCGATATATATATATATATATATATATAAATATATATGTATATCCAATCGATCTTCTTTTCAAAAGCAATTTAAGAAGAAGAACGATCCTAGTTTAGAGAGTTCCTCACTCTAACAAGATACTTTTCTTCCCGAGGATACGGTGACGAAGCGAAGACAATTTGTCAGCGACAAGAAACTTCCCATCTCGTGATCTCAACGTCTTACAAGCTCCGTCTATCTTTTTTTTTCTCGTTCATTTTGCAAAAGCGTAGAGGAAAAGGGGGAAAGAGAGAAAAAAAAAAGGAAAAGAAGAAAAAAGAAAAGGACCACGTTGAGAAATCCTTTTGGTTGTCCGCGATCCTACGAAAATATATCAGGAATAATGGATTTCGATCAGTGACTTCTCGCAAGTCTCCACGCAGACTAATGATCCCCATTCAGTCGACTATGTTCCAAGAGAAGAGGGACTCTCTTTTCAGGTCAAAAGAAAAACAGCAGGTCCTACTCTCTCTCTCTCTCTCTCTCTCCCTCTCTCTCTTTCTCTCTCTCTCTCTATCTTTCTCTTTAGTCTCATATCTCTCCCTTCTAAGGACTTTCGGTTTGATGTCGATCGACCGTCGATCGTGGCAGGTACCATTGTCCTTGGACGTAAGTACTTCACCTTTCAGTTCAGAAGAACCCACTATTCTTTGTGTGCCAAACAATACGGAAAAATGAGGGGGACTCTCGTACATCCTGTGATATCCTCTAACTCTCCATTTTTAACGAGCCTGACATGTCCTTTCGAAATTTCGCGAATTTGTTTGCCTTATGAAAAATAATATAATATGATATATATATATATATATATATATATATATATATAAATATTTCTTTCATTTTTCGATCGAAAAGAGAGAAAAAAAATTCATGGATAATTCAATCGTGATTTCGATATTCAAAAACTAAAATTAAAGATCGAACGATAATTAATCGACATGTATCGTAAAATATAGTATTATTATCAATTCTAATAAGATCAATTACTTCCTCAATCTTTTTTTATCTTTTACTTTAAATAAGTTCTTAATCGTAGAGCTTTGATCTATCAATTAAAAATACGATCAAGTGATAATACAATCATTTCTATTGTGATAGTAATAAAATTATTCTAAATTTTACATATAGGAACTTTGAAATTGTTCTAATCGGAGCAATTATTTTCTCTCAATCTTCTTCTTTTTGTTTTTGTTTTTTTTTTTTTCTTTTAATAAGTTTCTAATCACAAAACTTCGATCTATTAACCCAAAATAAGATTGCATCCCAATTAACTCATTTATTTTATTATTATTATACCTATCATGAAATATGAGATTATCTACAATTTAAAAACTATTACACGACTATTTTAATCAGATAGCTTAGTTCATTAGTCAATCGCTTTGTTTGTTTCATTTTCGATACATATTTAATCATGATACTTATTTATTTATTTATTTATATTTTATTTTAAAGAATCAAACGATAAAGATTGACGCTCGTTAAGAAATGGAAGAAAAATTAATCCAAGCTGTAATTTCTCGCATGGTGTAAATATATACATACATATGTATTTATATATGTATGTATGTATGTATGCACAAACCGAGACATGCGGCCGCACGTTCGAGATCTTTCACGCGTAATTACCGATTGCACGCTATGAACACGCGGCGAGGTCTTTCATGAAAGTTTTAATTGGAAGCAAGAAAGAGAGAAAGAGAGATAGATAGATAGATAAATAGAGGGAAGGAAAGAGAGAGAGAGAGAGAGAGAGAGAGAAATACCTATGCGTATCACGAGCATACGTGATTACCTTCGACTCCGTTCTGTAAAAACATACTTAACATTTTTTTTTCCGAAGCCTTTTTTCTAAGAGAAATAGAAATAGATAGATAAAAGAAAATACAAAACAATGATCATAAAACGTACCAGACATTATACAATAAAAAACAAAATATATATATATATATATATATATATATATATATATATATTATATAAATATGAAATAGAAAAAGAAACAAAATAAAAATATATATAATAAAATTAAACTTAGACAAAAGTAATAATACAAGTGATCAATATTATTGAAAGTTATGCAATCATACTTCGTCCAAAAAAAAGAAAAAAAAATTCATTAAATAAAAATTGAAAGAAGAACATTTAAAGATAAAATAATGAAAAAAAAAAAAAATCAAGTCAAAATCAAAATCAAAATCAAAGTCAATTAATCATATAATAATAATAATAATAGTAATAATGATACAATAAAAAAGAAAAAAAAAATATTGATCGAGCATAATATTAATTAACGAACTTTCCTTGGATTTTCTTTGAAAGAAGATCTTTCGATCGGTAGGCAGCTGCCAAGCGTGAAATCGATATCGGTGAACTCGGCGCGAGTATCGCGAAACGAACGATATGCTATAATTTACTCTCGAGATCGGACGCGATCCCCAACTCTTATATATAGGAGAACGCCGCCGTCGTTCTTGCGAGAATACTAAGTTACCTTCGTTGAAATTAATGCGTGCGATAATCTGCCTGAAGGAGACTCCGCGAAATCCGAGAACTGGTTCCTCTGCTTCGAATCGATCGACCTTCGACCGACTTCCTTTTGCCATGCTAACACAAAGATCTTTCTTACAGACGAAGAAATTAACATGCGATTCACTTTCTCTTTTTCTCTCTCTCTCTCTTTCTGTGTCTTATTATTCTTCAAAATCATCTACGAATATACTTTTTTAATAATTTGAACGATTTTATTGCAAAAACATTATATTTTTTTATTTAGAACACTGCGTAATCACTTATAGCGATATATTATCTAATCTCTAATAAAACAATTTTCAAAAGAAAAAAACAAATTTATCAAAAGCAAAATCGTAATTTAAATAACTAATCTGACAAATTATAAATTATATTAGGATAGATTTAAAAATGTTTAAAATTAATGTATTATAAAAATCTATTTTACAACGAGTCACCTTTATTCATTCATTATCATCGATTTCGAAACGTATAAAGATCTAAGAACAACTATGAGATAATTTCATAAAAATGACCTATCAATCGAGTAGTAAGTACAACAGAGAACGTTCCGGTATGTCGTAATAACGTTCTCAAGATGGTATATATCGACAAGTATGGAAAAGGTGTATATATGAGAATAATAATAAAAATAATAAAAAGGAGAGAGGAAGAGAGAGAGAGCCACCGCAACGATGTCGATTCTCCACGAGCGTGGCGATACACAGGCCAAGAATGGAGAGAGCCTGAACGTAATAAGTCGATAATAACAGTAATGGCAGCGATAAGCGGCGGCCTAAACGCCCCTAAACGAGGGCTAATTGTACGCCTCTTGGCCCTTCCCTCGCTTCGATACGCGGCAGCCGAAAATCGAAGCCGACGAAGTCCCTTCGTCCTCGATCCTTTCTCGATCCTTTCGATCCTTTTCGATCTACCGATTCAGTGTCATTAATTTACTCACCTTCCGCCAAATCGCACCACCTCGTCTCTCAAAAAGCAACAACGTGCGTTTGCCACTCTCAAACCTGTTGATAATCTCAACACCAATGTCCTAAATGGTAGGTTTCCTTGTGTAAGATAGAAAGAGATAGACAAAAAGAAAGGGAGAAAGAGAAAGAGAGAGAAGAAAGCAGCTGGCTTTCAGAGTATTGGCACCTCCCGAACAAAGTGGTAACGTTCGGTGTAAGAAGTCGTGAGAGATTCGATTAACCTGCTTCTCAAGCTTATCCTCATCGATTTTATGCGACAGGAGGCGGGACGATAGTCTCTTTACCAAGAATCTCTCCTTCTCTACTATGCTATCCTCGAGTAAGTAAGATGAAACCAGATGGTTAAGAAGTATGATTGAATCTTTATTATTCAAGGTATATTATATGGCAGAGTACGAGAAGGTATGAAAATGACAATAGACTAAAAGTTTTTCTTTTTTTCTTTTTTTTTTTTTTTAAATAATCAATATACGATATATGAGAATATTATCGAACAATAATCATATTAAGTGATATCATTTTAACGAATCAAAATGATCCATTCAATCAGATCTGAGGAATAATTAGAATGGCCTAAGACTAATGATTAATCTCGTGATATACGTCAATTAAATCGTGAAATGTTAATATCAATTGAATTGATATTTGATAAAATATTATAGAAACGTATCGACAATGCGTATCGTGTTATTGTTAAAAAGAAAGTAGAATATAAAAATATATATATATATATATATATATATATATACATATACGAGGAATTCTCTTTTTTTAACAGCCCACGTCCTTGTCCTTCGAAAAGCAGGCGAAAATATAGACCGGCTAAACGGGTGCCTCGTTATACACCATTACCCGATATTACTCGATGTATTTGGAACTAAACGGCACGTACCCCAAAAGCGCGTCGGCGTGCTCTGCATACAAGAAACGAGATAAACCGTCGGAAATTTTCTTCTGCCCTTTAATATCGTCTTAGAACCAAGCATTACCTCGATCGCGTGTTCCCAAATCGATTTCATTGAATTTCACGAAAGCTCTACCTCCCTTGCTATTGGCCACGTTAAAATGATCGACTTCGTCGTACCAATCTACATCGTTCAAATTACGATATCAAATTTTATTTTATTCTTTACTAGTTCCAATCATCTTAAATACATCACTGAATGAATCACGGTACACACATATATATATATATATATATATATATATATATATATATATATATATCGATAACGAGAAGATGAACAAGATGTTAATTATTTTTTAAATATATCTAAAACTTTCTATTGTATTATTCTAATTAAAGAAATAAGAAAATATTAAAGAAATAATTGAAAATATAAGAATATCGAAATATTCAATAAGAGAGTACGTATTTTATTACTTTTATATCCAGATAATTGATGAGAAGACGAATAAAGATATAATTTATATTTTATAAATTCAAATTGTCATGCTGAACAAATTCAATTTTCTTATTGGTATATACAATTTACTCGTCCAAAAAGCTATTCAATATGAAAATGCATGCGTTGCGTCTGATCAGCATGAAAAAAAAAAAAAAAAGAAAAATGCAAAAATATCGGAGACTATCCTAAAATATGAGAATATTTGTATAGTAAAATAAACGCACAAGTTACAATGAGAAGCGTGACTTCGCGACTAACGGATCATTTTCAATGGTCCAGATGTCGAAAGAATTTTCAAATATTCGAGAAAACGGACAATGAAACTTTGACGAGATAGAAACGAAAAAGGTAGGTATGGTCTTTGCGGATAGTGAACACTGAACTATTCTATTCTCAAGAGTCTTTCTTTGTTGGTGGAACAATAAGGGTCAGAACTGAAAGTGCAAAGGGTGTGATGCAAGGTGCTACCTATGTTGGTCCATTGTCTCACAGCTGTCGAGGCGACCGATCATTCGCATAAAGCGAAGGATCTCTTTTTCCAAAATGGCAAAAAGAGTTCCTCTTCGATAATAGAAGAGAAAGGAATAACACAAAGAATTTCGTTTCAAAATTCTTTCAATAATATTCGTAAACTTCGAGTCGAACTTGAAAATTGAAAAAAGAAAAAAAAAAAAAAAAAAGAAAATTGTCATCGAATATAATTTAACACTCTATTAGCCAATTTTTTTCTTTCACCTATCTAAAACCATAAAACTTATAGTATACTTACATATACTTTGCAATTTTACTGTACTATTATATTTTTGTGTAAATTAAAATTTGGCACGTTTCTTCTTATAATTTCTATATACCTTTTTTTTTTTTTTTTTTATCATTTTCATTTAATTACACACGATTAATCCTATACGATCTTTCTTTCTTTTTTTCCGCATCTATATTATAATAACATAAAACTCATCCTAGTATTAAGAATAAATAAAATTTAATAGCGAGAAAATAACTGTGGTTTTTAATAAAATTAACTTCAAAATTATATGACATTGCAGAAGGATTAATGTTAAAAATTGCAAAAAAAGAGCGAACGTACGAGAAAAAGAAAAACATTTCTTCGAAGAAAGTTGATTCGATCGATCGATCGACCGACCGATCGATCGATAGATAGATCGAAATCGCCTTAAGTGAACGGAGAGACTTCGATTTCTGCAACACACAAAGTGACTCTGGTAATGGATTTGTTATAGGCCGTCTCGCACGTATAGAACCGTAAAGATGTTCGAACGTAATCGTAGGTATCCGCGCGGCTGATGCGCACTTACAAGAAAACCGGATTAGCTCGATGTATAATTTTCGAAGATCGTCAGACGATAAATTGTGACACACCTGAGGGCTCGAAATTGCTCCTTCTTATCACTCGTTACGTGTCAACTTCACGACGATCAATGATTCGTTACACTTTCATATACGTGAACTTATTGAATCGTTATTGTTGGAGAAAAACATTACGATATATTCCGAAGTAAACAAAATAAATATATATATATATATATATATTTTTTTTTTGTTTCAATAAGAAAATTGATATTTGTAAATTTATTATACAGTTTATTATAAACTTCATTAATTAAACTTCGTTAATTAAACTTCGTTCATTCATATTTCATACTTGCCCTTACAGATCTATCGTTACATTGCATGAATAAGCATAGATTCGAAATGTAAACCATTGATTCGCATTATGAAAATTAGGATTAGAATAGGAAAAAGAAAGAAAGAAAAAAGAAAAAGAAAAAAAGAAAGGAAAAAAAGAAAAAATACAAATTGGATATTTAAGGGATAAGGTATCAAACGAAATCGAGATAAGACGAAGGACATGCATGACCGATCGAGCAAACGCACCTGATGGATGACGTTGGAATCGAAGATCATCTTCTCCTCTTCTCGCAGAAAGCAAGTCGTTCTTTGCAAGTCACGGAACGAGCGCTGCTCTTGACCGTGACGATCTTCTTTGAAAGGGCACGCGAAACGGACACAATGTTGAATCGTGACTCAACTTTAGTTTAGATCTCTTCTATCGACTTAACTTACGATACTTTTACGAGTAAACTTTTCACAATGAAATACTACTAATTTTTATTTTTTATCTTATCAACTACAATCAAAAGTTTAATTTAAATTATTTAAATATTGCTTATGATAACACGTAAATAGATGAATACTTACTTATTCTCGAGCATTTAATAATTTTTCTTTTTTCCTTTTCCTTTTTTCATTTCTTTTTTTTTTTTTTTTTTTTTTTGCAATCGCATCGTTGTCTAAATTAATGAATTAAACGTCATTTGTAACGCATACACGTTTATTCACGAGTACTTAATGATTTTTTTTTTTTTTTTTTTTTTTTTTTTTTTTTACAAAACAACATTACAAAATTTATTTCGTTTTCATCGATCACATCAAAATAATCCAAATAATTAAACGAATATATTTTCTTGAAAACGTATAACTTATAATAAACGTTAAACATTTTTCCAATCATTATTGCCTGTATCTGCATATTCGAAAAACTTAAAATTCGTGCGAACGATCGTTTAAACGATATCAAAGGGAAAAATTAATCCTCGAAATTCGAAGAATAATGTAACGTCGTAAAGGGAATCGCTCAACGATTAAATAAACGGACTTGATACGTACTAATTACGAACGATGGATTTAAAGGGTTAGTTGTTCAGAAACGGCTACTAAATTAAACTATAAAGACATTTTTCGTTAATTACACTGATACACAACTGGCGGCAAAGCGCAAAACCCTTTTCGGTAGGAACTTTAGGGATCGGTTCAGAAGCATAATTAACGGACGAGTAAAAGAGAGAGAAAGAAAGAAAGAAAGAAAGAAAGAAAGAAAAAGAGAGAGAGAGAGAGAGAGAGAGAGAGAGAGCAAGTTGGAAGGACTCATGGTACGCGAACATAATTTTGTAAATAATGATCGGTGATTCGGGGGTATGGTGCAGAGATAATAATTCAAAAGAGCGGGTATTTACGTTCCCCTTATTCTCGCTACCTCGACCATCCAGGGCGTTAAGTCATCCTTATTCCTCGTTAAGTGCGGCCTCTTTCGTATCTCCTCTCTCTTTCATTCTCTCTCTCTCTCTCCCTCTCTCACTCTCTCTCTCTTTCTCTCTCTGTCTATCTATCTATCTCTCTCTTCTTCGGAGAGTGCTCGCAACGGGTGAAAATTAATATTTTCGGCGAGATGAAACGAAAGTTGGCCGTTGCTAGGCCATGGGACGATGTCAAAGGACTAATGCGAGCGACCGATGAATCCGATCTCTGTAATTAAGCGTTAGGGCCACTAATGACGAAAGAGAAGGAGAGAAAGAAGGAGAAAAAAAGAGAGAGAGAGAGAGAGAGTTCCTCTTCACCTGTGCTACGAACCAAACTATGCGATCTCCTATATTGTCCCTCTCTCTCTCTTGTAGTAGACGCATATTAACTCGAATGACTCGCCTCTCTCTCTTTCTCTCTTTGTCTCTCTTTCTCTCTATATATCTATCTATCTATCTATCTATCTATCTATCTATCTATTTCTATCTCTGTCTCTGTCTCTGTCTCTCTCTCTTTCTCATTTGTCCAACCGCGTCAAAATCGAACGCCCCCCTACCGGTAGTCCAGCAATTAATATCAAATTATCAGCACGATCAATCTGACGCGTTCCAATCTTCGAAAGTGAAACGGATATTCGATTTACACTTACTTCTGAGATAAATTATCTAAGTTTATAGTAATTTCTCCATCGTTTGATTTTTATGAATCTTCTTGAGAAACTTTTTTATTTCAATTTGTAGAGAACAATGGATCGATAGTTAAAGGAAGTAGGACGAATTCTTAAAGGACGTTCAATTTATATTTACTTTCAATCGAATCTCAATTCTTTACTATATTATATATAATAAATCTGTATCTATGAAATGATATTTGTACGTAAAATTATTTGAATCAAGTTAAATAATCAATCGAATTTAAAAACTCTTTAGTCTGAAAAAAATTCATCTTCTCGAATTATCTTCTAAATGACATTGAAAAAGATCCCGAGAGAAATGTTCAAAGGGAAAAAAGCAAGTGTGAGACTCGATAGGAATTCTCATCGAAATCCACGTCGATCATTTGTAGATCGCACAACTATCGATCAGCCCCCTTACGGTGCAAATTCCTCGAAGGTGCCCTCGAGGATCCAGACATTCCTATCGCGCAGGTGTCCGCTAACTATCGTGCAAAATGATAACCTGCAAGGAGAGAGACATGATCGTTCAGATATTTATATACTTCGTTTACCACGAGAGATACTCTACTTGAAGGCCAACGAATTGACATCGTGAGCTTGAAGTTATTTTGAGATACTTCAACGACAGACACGACCTTAATACGTAAGTTAATCCTTCAATTTACTTTCATTTAAAACATTTATAATGGACGAGCTCTTTAAATAATCCTTCGAAATATGAATTAACATAAATAGTACTCGCAACTGTTCCTTTATTACGAGCATACAAATATATAATATAAAGTGCATATAAAAGAAATCATCAAAATTTCTACGAAAGAAATTTTTAATATCGATCAAAGAGAAGAAAAAAAAGAAAAAAAAAAAGAAAAGAAGATCTTCTCTCGCACCCTTAACGCCAATGAACAAGAAGATTTGGCAAAATGTACTGAACCATATTTCAAAATTAAAATATGCTTTTCAGACGAAACGCTCTCGACATCTTTATGGACGATAAGGAAAAGGGGAAAAAAAAAAAAAAAGAAAAGGAAAAAGAGAAAAGAAAAAAATCAAAGGAGACGCGAAATCCCACGTTGTCATCGTGACGAAGACGTCAGGATCTATCTCTTAAATGGACGAATTTGTTGCAAGCGTAGATCTTATTGTAAAGTAGTGCCCGTAGCTTCATGGCAGCTGCTTTTAATCCCTCCCCACCAACTCGTCTCTGTCCGCGCACGCGGTGAAAAGGTGAAAGTAGTGGGGTTAACGTTATCTCAGTCCTATCTGCGATCGGTCGGTGCGATATTTCTAACAGGGCCTCTGGACCCTAGTACCTTACCCCATAGATCTCAACGGATAAGGTTTGTGGCGTCCGCGGGACCCACCAGGGGGCCTCACGGAACCCTCCATTGTGTTCTTCCTCTTCTTCTGCTTGTGGCCCGCGACCTCTTCTACTCCTACTCCTCTTTCTCTTCGTACGAGTCTCAACCACAAACTTTCTATCCTCCTTTTTTCACTCTTTCAAATTATTACTCTGTATTTCAGCTTAAAATACATTATTAACGTCGATACTCGTTTAATAAAAATATATATCGATATGTAAAAGTTTATATAATAATTATACATATCGAGATAAATATGAAAACACGAACAAATATTTTCAACTTAGATCTATTTAAAAATGATATATTTTATATTTTAAATAAAACACGTATACGTGTTAGATTTTGTTTTTTTTTTTTTTTTCTTTTAGCTTATCATCATTTACTATTTGAAATGACAAGCTGATAATGCCAAAGTATAGTAACAAAGAAGATGAAAAGTTTATGACCAACGAAGAATATCGAGACTCTTTTGAAATAACAACACAAATAAAGAAGATCGTCCACTTGGAGAGTTTGCGGATCATTCATGGTGTAGACATAACAGTATCCCTCGAGATAAACGAAACATATCTAAAGTGTAGTCCTCCAACGATATCTTGCAGTTCTATAGCCGGATATCTTGAGATAGTTATCTGTAGGAAGCGTGGGTGTCTCAATGACGTGACCGGTCACGTTGACGACCGATCAGATAACATACTTGCCCAGAGCGTGACAATTTTCGTCGCGACACCTTATTGGCGAAACTCTATCACCATTCGAGATATATCAAATAAATATATTCCATCTTTTTTTACAGATATTTTCAAGAACTTAACGGAAACTATCTTCTTAAGTCTATTAATTCACATAATATTCAAATATAATATTACACATAATAGACTTTAATGGATTAATCCTATAATTATATGGATTTAATATTTGTTGAATAAATACGATTAACGTTTAACAGGATTAATATCATATAATCTATTAAATAGATTAATATATTGCATATATATATACATTTTTACGAAATTTTCAAAAGTAAATCATACATCGAAGAATTCAAGATATAAGAATGATCGAGAAATTAATTTCATAAGCAATAAAATGATCTGATATATTTCTTATAAAATTAATCGAAGATTTATCTGTGAGATTTATCTTACCAGAAGAAAAAAAAAAAAAAAAGAAAAAACTTTCTCTCTTTCTCCTCTAACTATCACGAACAAAAGATTTCCGTGTTATGGGGATAAAAATCTAAAAGATCTTGATTGGTCCATGAAAAACGTTTGGGATCGACTCGATGATCCTTAAAAGTATTGAATTTCGAAAGAAGCGCGGCCACTTTGAACGATGCCAAACAATTTCTGAAGTTACTCGAGTGTATCCGCCCTTTCACGGATAACTTGATCTCATTGATGATAAACTCACCGGCAAAACATTCTATATCTTTTCTATGATCAGATATCTCATGACTTAACAAGCGAATTGTACGCGAGAGTTAATTGCACTTCGAATCGATTCTCGAATTTACACGTATACAAAGATACATAGATATACGGAGAATTATTTAATGCGGAAGTTTATGTTTTCTGGTGAGCACGAGAGAATCGATTATTTATTTCTTCTGCGTTAGAAACAATTTATGAACTCATTAGATTCTTATCGATTTACTACATATAATTTAAGATCGTGCCAGTTTCTATCGAACAAAGTGAAAGCTAAATTTCTTTGTTCCTTTTTTCCTTTCTTTTTTCTTTTTTTTTTTTTTTCTTTTTTTTTTTCTTGATACATCCAACAAACTAATTGAAACAAATAATCTAATTCATTTAAATATTAAATTCTTGTTATTAGGGATATAGTAATGATAATTATTTTATACATATATATATATATATATATATTTTTATTTCCTTAAATTAAACTTTCTATAGAGAGTATATATTTAATAATACAAATCAAGATATACAATAAATTAACAATATCTAAAAGAAAAATCTCTCTAATGTGATAGAATGCACGAAATTTATGACAAAAATTTCCTATATATTTACTCAACGGTTGAATACGGTCTTGACTAGACATTCGAGACGAAAATTAACGTGAAAGAACGATCCGTACTTCCTTCGTAGAGTAATTAAAGTTCTAAATGTCTTTCCTAAAGGCACGTACGACCAGCTCGTAAAAAGGAATCCTCCCTGTTATACTCAAAAGTCCGGGAGCCTGTTCTAACTCGCGTTAAAATAAAACCACAATTCGGCATGAGTTTTCTACGTTTGGTTAGGAAATTTAAAGCTCGTGTTAAGGGCCCTGAAAATGTGTGTCCTCCTTTTATAGTTGGCCATAAAGCTCTAAAGGCGGAAGTAATGCTTTTCTAAGGGAGATTTTATAGAGCACAGACTTTCACGTTAAAATATTCAACGGAATGTAAAGGAAAATAATTTTCAAAGTTAACTCCAAAATGTTTATTCTTATAAACGAGCTATATTAGTATATATATATATATATATATATATATGAAAGAATATTAAAAAAAAAAAAGAAGAAAAAAAGAAAAGAAAATAACGCCACTGAAAAAATTATAAAATATTAAATTAAATTTTCTCTCCCTATCATTTCAATTTAATTATATTTCTACGATCGTATATTTAATCACATATATTATATTATAGTTCTCGATATAAACAAGTAAATACAAATAATATACTGTAGTATTATCGAAATATGTAGGAACAATTTGTGAATGAAAGTCTATCAATTTTCAATCGTTCTTCCCTATTTTACTTTTCTATTTATGTGTTAATCGAAAGGGGGAGAAAAAAAAGAAAGAAAGAGAGATGATTAGAGAGAGGAAAAAAATTCACATTGAATCGATACATATATATATATATATATATAAAAAGGGAAAAAAAAAGAAAAGAAGAAAAAAATCCTAGTAAGGTGAGAGAAGAACGAAGAGAGGAATGTTTAGATGTCCGTAGGTTGGAGTCGTGAAAAATAAAGACTAAATATTTTTCCGTGAACGTGGCCGACGACAAGGTATACAATGAGGGCGACAATGGAAGACTTTTAACGGCACCGTACGACAACATCGTACAGGCATAATCCACAGGGTTTCCAACGTTATCTCGTCTCGATCTAAAGGATCCTACTCTTGGATCCTGAAGAGCTCTAGATCCTCTTGCGATATATCCTATGGATCTGCACGCACCAGCTGTGCCACTGAAACTCAAACGACACGAATTCGTACAAATTTCTCAACGCTCAAAAAAATAAATACAATTGTATTTAAATTAATCATTTATTAAAAAAAAAATAATAAATACCTCCCTAGGAAGGATTTTAGTTTTTAATTACGAATAAAAAATTTTCGATCGAAACCATAGGTCAAATGATTTATCATTTTTCGAAGATTAATACGTCGTATTATTTATATCGAGAACGAGAAATCGACCACCAAGTTGGACGAAGTCGTTTCAATTTCTTTTTTTACTTTTTTTATTCTGGTTTTTTTTCTTTCTTTTTTTTCTTTTTTTTTTTTTTTTTAATGTTGTTATTTCATTCCATTAAAGAGAAAACAACGACCGGGATCACAGTTGGTGTGCACATACTTGTACGTATATACAGATGAGACACATTACGCGAGATTTAAGATCGCATTTAAACCATCGACACGGTGTTCGAGGACCAAACAATGCGTGCCCATTTTAGGGAGGAGGAAAGAAAAAGAAAGAGAAAGAGAGAGAGAGAGAGAGAGAGAGAGAGAGAGAGAGAGAAAGAATCTCTCTTCGAAGAACATTTTATCCCAGGGACGTAACGAGCACGACGTATTCGAGGGGTCCTCGAATCGGCAAATTCTTCAAACGTTTCGAATTCCGTGTCCTCTTCAATACGAAATAAAATTAATGCGAAGGAATCGAATACGAACCATACTACCTCCCTCTCTTTCTCTTTCTCTCTCTCTCTCTCTCTCTCTCTCTCTCTCTCTCTCTCTCTCTCTCTTTTAAGAACGTAGAATAAATTATCGTGGGAATCATCGAAACAATAGAATCAATATGCAAACTAACGTTTCAATTATTCAACTTCAATTTCCAACATTCTTCGTATCGAAAATTCCTCCGCTTTCGAGAAATACTTTGAAAAAAAAAAAAAAAAAAAAAGAAAAGAAAAAAAGAAAAAAGTGATCTCGTACCTATCTTCTTTTCATTTCTTTTTCTTTTTTCTTGCAGAAAGAGAAGAGAGTAAAAGAGGAGAAAGGAAATCGGTGAAATTTTTCCAAGGATAAATCTAAGAGACAGAGGTGAAAAATTCATTCGTCACTATCCAAAAATTTTCATTATCGAAGATCATTCATAAGCTGATTAACATGATGTATAGATACTCAAAGGGGAAAAAGACAAAAATAGAGGAAAAAAAAATAGATTCGAGTTAAAGGAAATTTCATTTCTTTTTCTTTTGTTCCTTTTTTCTTTTTTTGTTTCTTTAATCCTTAAGCACGAAACAAAAAAAAAAAGGAGGATTATTATTGAAATAAAAAAGATATTAGAAATTTGAATTAATATGATCGATAAAATGAAATGATCATTGAAATAAAGGAGTTAAAGTTTTTGCAAGGTGCAGTTTGAAATTTTGATCACTTAATCTTTTCTTAATCTTTTCGAGCTTGAAAAGATCGAATTATTACGATTGGCAGTTTATAGCGTCCCTTTAGCTCCTTTAGCGCTAAATGTACGACATTAAAGACAAGGATTAAGCGAATGAAATGGAGGGTCCTACAGTACATATTTGTATGTGTGTGTGTGTGTATGTGTCTGCAGTGTGCCGGTTACCTTGCCCAAATATAATATATGCTAATACGCTAAGTTTCAGTTTCGGCGTGCAAATTCGAAGGATGATTTTTCAATGCTCCTCTTGCGACGATGATAATTGTTAAAACTTGATCTCACCAAAGCTGAGAATAATAGGGGAATGTGATGAGAAATCAAGAAATAAAAAGATTAAGAAAAAAAAAAAGAGAAAAAGGGAGAGAGAAAAAAAAAGTAATAAAATGAATCAATTAAGTTGGATATTATCGACCTATTATAATAACAATTTCCATCGAGTTTTTATTATCTTTACTTACCGTATGGCTTATTTTCAGAATCGAAGGATATTCTCGAATATTTTAGGCGGCATTTCAATTAAGAAAATATCTCGTTATTATTTGAAAGAAAATTCAAATATTTGGCGATTCAAAAAATAACACCAGATAATACAATCGACGTGATATAATAATAATTTTCATCCTTGAGATTTTATTATATTACTTATCGTTATCAAATTTTTAATCGAAGAAAAAGATATTCGAGAGAGAAATAATTTTGTTACTTATCAAAAAAAAAAAAAAAAAAAAAAAAAGAAAGAAAGAAAGAAAAAAGAAGAAGAAGAAGAAGAAGAAGATAAACAAAAAGAAACAAATAAAAAGGAAACAATGAAAAAATTCCAAGATTCAAATATTCGGCCAAGTTGTATAGATAATAAGCTAAATGTCCTAAAGTTGCGGAAAGATAAGTAAAAGTGAGATAAACTGAAAAAAAAAAAAAGAGAAGAAAAAAGGAAAAAGAGACAAAAAAAAGTAGAAGAGAAAAAGATAAAAACGATGGGATCGACTGAAGGAAATTTACGATGGCGAACGCGCGGCAGCGTTCAAAGCAGCCCGTTGTGCATAGCAAAAGCCGCGGCGGTACACGCGTAGGGGGGCTCCTCGAAATATGAAAATGGATTCTATTACGTGCCTACGCTAAGCTCGAAGCGTTCCTTCCTTCGTCGAGGCTATTAAGCAAATTCAAAATTACGCTTGCAAATTTCAAAATGCAAATCTTTTCCACGGCCAGCCCTGAGCCAGTCTACGCGCTTTTTGTGCGACTATAAATTTTGCCTTTAATTGGATCGGATTATTGTAATTCCGTTCGCTTATTTATGTGCAGAAAAAAAGAGAGAGAGAGAGAGAGAAGATGTTTCGGGTTTTAGACTCGTCGAACTCGCGTTCTTAACTTTGCCTCTTCTTTCTCTTTCTTTTCAATGGAAAAAAAAAAGTGAGTGAATGAGTAAGTGAGAGATAGAAAGAGAAAGAGAGAGGGAGAGAGAGAGAGAGAGAAAGAGAGAAGCCGCTCGAAACTAAAGACAAGAAAGAATCGGTTATTAAATTATGGTTAAAGCTTCGCTCTCGTTTCTCGGCACCGGCAGGTGAAATCCCTTTTGCTTCTCCTTCGCGTTTACGCATACACGAATCTCCGAGCGAAGCTTTGTTAAAAGGCAATTTATGAAAGACGACGTAGATTACATCATTTCGACACTCACTCGCAAACCTGTTGAAATTTATAAGATCGCCACGGCTTAATTCTCACCTTCGACAACTTTACGGTGTGCAAAACGGGATCGAAATAAATGCGAATTTCCAAGAGACAAGGGACTTGATTAATGACAAAAAAATCGACATCGAGTATCGTAATCGATATATATATATATATATATATATATATATATTCCTAACTATGTACATATATTTATATATGTATATATTTTACATGTTCGCGAAGACGGTAATAAATTAATGATTTCTTAAATCTTTAATCACTCATTCGTAATACACCATGGACAAATTCAAAAGGATGAACGTAATAAAAGATAATATTTCAATTTATTTATTTGATTTTTTTTTTCCTCTTATTCTAATGAAATTTATTAAAAATATATTATTCGTTCGAAATCGGCGAAGAGATTTTAAACGAACACAAGGAAAGAAAGAAAAGAAAAAGAAAAAGGAAAGAAAAATATGCAAATGACACGAGTCAAGACAGTAAATAAAACATAACCGATCTTACTTGCAAAAGAAAATAGCGGTAAGAACAAAAAAAAAAAAAAAAAAAAAGAAAGAATAATTTACAACACCGGCGAAAGAATCGATTTAAAACGATCAGCAACAAATCCCGTAGCATTTGATACGATATTTAACAATGTAGAAACGTAAAATATTAAAGTATAATCCGTCCGTCGAAATATTATGCATGACTAAACATCGAAGAAAATATGAAGGACCCTTTCTTTCATTCTTCTTTTTCTTCTTCTTTTTTTATTTTTTTTTTTTTTTTTTTTTTTTTTTTTTTTTTTTTTTTTACAAGCAATCGATCATTGACGTTACAGAAGGCGATAGTAACGAAACTTGCCTACCATTAGAATTATTAAAAGTATCTCTGTCTCTCTTCTCACGATGACTCTGCGCTAATAAAGCTCGATAACCGTCGTAAAAAAAAAAAAAAAAAAAAAAAAAGAAAAAAGAAAAAAGAGAGGAGAAAAAAAAAGGAGTAGAGAAAGTTTTAATGGTAACCGTTTCGACCGTTTAGATACAATAAAATTTCGATGGAGCCCTCCTTACACCTTCCTCTCTTTCTTTCTCTTTTCTCTTTCATTTCTTTCCTTCTTTTTGGCGAGTCATTTTGATTCGCAAGCAGGAAGCATCTGCATGGAGACATAAAGGCGCCATGGCTTGCCTTGTAAAAGGGAACCCTTCTTTTATTCCAACAGACATTAAAATGCGCGACGATCGAGCTGGGACCAAGGATGTTCGATGTTACATTTGAATCGACCTAATAGCGGTCCTGAAAGACCCAAAAAGGGTTACTTAGGGAGGATATTAAAATTCATGAAGATCGTCTAAATATCGCCTTGTCATTCCCGATATCCGTCCTCGATTTTTCACGATACACTATATATCTTAACGTATGCTCACTTCTACTCAATGAAAAAATACAAAATAAAAGAGAGGGAGAGAGAGAGAGAGAGAGGAAAAAATAAAAAAGAGAAATATATATATATATATATATATCGTTTCGTACCATCGACAAAATTAAAATTCATGACACGAACGTGTCGACGATCAGTGCGATTTATCGATATCGAATCTGCTTCGTAAGCGAACTTCGCCAGATGGTAATTCTTGTAAAGGAAGGAGATATCTTTCTCTTTCGAAAAAGTACATTCGATTTTCTTGCGAATTTCGAAAGTTATTCGCAATCGTAAATTTAAACGTTATCTCATTTCCGGATTCGAGGACAAACTTTTCTTTCCACTTTTTTTTTCCAAATCTATACAACACCTTAAGAAATTTATTTGAGAAGGTTAAACTTAATAAAAAAAAAAAAAAAAAAAAAAAAGAAAAAAGAAAAGAAGGAAAAAGAAATCAAATAACATACAAATAAAACATAAGGAAACATCGATAAGAGAGGAAGTGAAGATCTTAGTGAAAAAAAAAAAAAAAAAAAAAAAAAAAGAAAAAAGAAAAAGACAAAAAAATCAAACAAACAAACAAACAAACAAACTATATCTTATATCAATAATATCGAGGAATATTCGTTATGGAACATTGACAAAAAAAAAAAAAAAATATAAAAAAAAGAAAAGAAAATATGCTTAAAACGAAAGATTAAAAATATGAAGATAATATTTTTGTCGCGGAACTTTCGTGACGAGGAGGAAATCGAGAGAGAAGAATAAAAGAAATAAAAAATGAAAAATGAAAAAAAAAAAAAAAAGGAGTAAAAAGAAATGCAAGATAAGAGATTGGAATATAGTTTACCTCGGAGATAAAGACGGAAACGGAAAGCAAAAGAGAAACGAGAAGAAGCAGTTACATAAGAATGCGTCCGCCGAATGCATTTCCTTCGTCCCTGGTGCATTGAGTGTGCTCGCGCGCGCGCGCGCGCGCGCGTTCAGCCTATCCCGCCGGGCGTTTTACACGGGTCGGTGCATCGATTAACCTGCATTACGAACGGGGGGACTCGTTGCTAGTCATGCAAGCTGCATCGATAAGTCACGAGCACAATGTGTAAGTCAGCAATGCAAAGAAGATCGTAAAGCGCTCTCTGAGATCTTTCTACCGGGTGTCTCTCTTCCTTCTACCATATATTACCAAAATTTCTCTCTCTCTCTCTCTCTCTCTCTCTCTCTGTCTTCCGAAAATTCACATTTAACAAATTCATTTCATTTTTGTTGTCATTCCATTATTCTTAATTTTAATTAACTTTGCAAACAAATTAAATCGATTGTCTTTCTTTTCTTTATATAATTTTTTGTTTCCTTTTTCTTTTTTAAATAGACATTTATACGCGTTCGATTAAATATTCGTACAAAACTATATAAATTTCTATTAACAGATTTATATAATTAACAAAGTAATAGATATCGATAATAAAAATGAACGTTTCCTTTGAGATTTTTTAATCGCCCATATAAATACTTCTAATCAAATTTACTTATATTTTTTCTAAAGATAAAAAACAAGAAAGAAAATAAAATCATAATAACAATTAATATTATCATTTGCATGAAGATTTGATCTGAATGAAATAAATAATTTTCTCTGTTTTCCTTATTTTTCTTCTCTTTCTTTTTCTCTCTCTCTCTTTTTTTTTTCTTTTCTTTTTTCTTTTTTATTTTTTTCTTTCGATAAGATTCTAAGAAAGGAGATCACGTAATATCGAAACTCGAAAAACTCTACCTTCGAAAGGATAAAGCATTTCCCCCTAGGGACAAGTCGCGAATCCGACAAAGGCACAACCCGAAAAGGTTTCAAGCCTTAATTTATATGCCATTTTGTGGTCGTCCACATTCTCGCAAGAGAGCCCGAAGGATCTTTCTATGTGGTCCGTATATACAACACATATATAGGGAACTGATTTCGATGCAGCTATTTCGTGACTCTGTTTTCTAGGACCTCCGATCCCTTGCCCTTTTTTCGCTGGACCTTCGAAAGTACGCCTCCGATGCTAATAGACCACGATTTCTAGACTATTTTGCTATGTTAGAAGGTTTAGAAAGAAAGAGGGGGGGGGGGAAAGAAAAAAAACAGAAGAGGAAATAAAAAGACGACGACACGGAGAGATATGGTCCGTGCCACCCGGGTCGAGAACGGAATACCAGGAAGACTAAGTCAAAAGGGATTTATATATTCGATCGAGTTTCTTCTAACTCAATATATATATATATATATATATATATATATCGTCTATTTTCTAATATATATGTATGTATGTTAATAAACGAAAAAATATCAACATATAAATCTATGACGATCTATAAGCCGAGATTTTCATTTCGACCGTAAAGAAAAAAAATTAAGCATTGAAATTGGTATCAGATCTAAAATACGATTTAATATACGAAAATGGTTTTTAAAACAAAATTGACAAAATTTCTCTTCCCCTTTAAGAATCTTAATCTTAACTTTTAACATTTAACAGGTATCTTATGCATATGTGTATATTTATATTTAAATTTATTTCATAAATTATATTTAAAAATCAATTCAATTCTAATCTCGTTAAATAACAATTGATTTTAATGTAATAAACGGATTAGATATTTCTCGGTATTTGATAATCTCGGTTAAATGAATCGTGAAATCTTCTCAATATTATGACTTGTCAAAGTAAAAAATAGAAAGGCGAACGAATTTGCATGAAAGTTCGTTAAATGGAGGTGCTAAGGGTTAGGATCCGTCTAATGCGTACGACATTGTTATTCAAATGATCTATGCGCCATCGGCATGGCACGATGCCAACGACCGATTGGAGGAGAATCAGGTCGATGATATATCGTATATTAATGACGGATCGATATGTTATATGCAGATCATATTATAGATAGTAACAGGCTACTAAATAGCTGCCTATTCGAGAAAATTAATGAGTATGCCTCAATACAAAAATCAAAAAGGATTAATCTATCGATAATGATCGATATAACGTTAATGAAAATTGAATAAAAATTAAAATCATTATGAACAGATAAAATATTTAAAATATAATTATCGTCACAATTACTACGAAAAAAAAAAATATATATATATATATATATACTTATTTCCATTTTTTTCAATTCTCATATATACAATTTATGATAATTAAATTCATACTAACGAGGATTACGACGAACTTCCTCTTTCGTTTAAGTATAAGAGGATTTAGATCTATACATTTTTCTAAATCTAACATCATACTTAATTGAATCCTTCCATATATATATATAATTAATATAGATATATTTAAATATTTTTTCCAGCAATTTTCATTCTATCATTTTATGATATACAAATTAATAAAAGATACACAGATATATGTTATATATATATATATATATATATATATACATGTAGATAAACTTTTGAAACATCATCGAAAAGAATATATGCTCAAGTCGAAGCATTTCTTCGTACCATAAAAGCACATTCAAAAGCATGAACGATAAAGAAAATAAATCACTATAAGTATATGTAAATTATACCTTCTCTTTTTACGGTATCGCAAGGGCGCCGAACTGACGCGTTCGCCATTATTTTTTTTTTTTTTTTTTTTATTATTGTATCTCATTTTATTTTGATTTATTTTTTTTTTTATTATTTTTTTTTATTTTTTATTTCTTTTTTTTTTTTATTTTTCTTTTTTTTCGTTAAACGTTACCTGGGAGTCACCGTAAAAATTCACACGTCATGGCACACGTGTCGCGTTAAACCCCTCTTCCGCCACCTCTTTTCTGCCATCTCATAGCAGTTACTTCACCTGCCGTTGCTCCTTTTATTTTTTTTTTAATCTTTTTTTTAATATTTTTTCTTTCTTATTTCCTTATTTTTTATTTTATTTACTTATCTTTTAAATTCTTTTTCTTCTTAATTTTTATTCGTATCGTACTCTTACATAAAATATATCGAAGAATCGTTTAATTGAATGACTTCAACTTATTCAGAGAAGCAAAGTTATATACTTATGTATATGTATATACATATACATATATATATATATACATGTATATGTGTGTATACATTATAGTGTATACACTCTCGTATATGGATACATTTAAGATCGATTTTACACGCAACGCCCAATCGATTTGACTGGAAAATCGATTCTCGATATGTGTTGCTCGAGCACATATACTCACCTTGATAAGTAACAACGCCGATATTGTGTATCATCGATGTAATAACCGTTTAATAATTAATATCGTATGCTATATATATATATATATATGTGTGTGTGTGTGTGTGTGTAAATATCTACTATATAATTGAAAGAAATTTATCGATCGTTCCCTTCGATTTTCAATTGGCAATCTAGCGAACATATGTGTCTTACGGTCAGCACTATTTTAGGAGTGATCTATGGTATTCTCTAAATTTAAATCCGTTCGTGTAAATTTTATACAAATATTCCTTTTTATGATAAACTATTAACGTAATGTATCTTTCCTAGCTTATAAAATCTTAACTATAGCCGAATTAAAATCAGGTTTACGATAATTCTAGGTTATCGATACGAGATAACTCATGTAAATTGAAGCTTATTAAGGACGTTAATGAGGCATCGATGATCCCATCTCATCTTTATAATATCATGTAAAAGTTTGTATTATAAATGGCCATTCTTGGAATTTCATCTTTTAACATTACATCACGTTGTAATTTATCTTCGATCGTCGCTCCAATTATCTTGCCGATAAAATGCCTCGATAAAATTCTTCGACGCAATCATTAATGTAGCGTAACACGTATATATCATGAAAATTTTCGTGATATTAAATACCCTTTTACGTGCTCGACACTCGAAGACACCATCGTGATGATAAAAAGAAGACGCATATTTTTGTTTTTGTTTTTCTTCTTTTTTTTTTCGTTTCTTTTTATCTTTTTAAAATTGAAATATCTAAAATGGACGTCGAAGAGACACATTTTTAACAGCCAAAAGTGATGGTTAAGTTAATATATATTATATACCAAGATTACTATGTTTTTTTTTTTTCCTAAGAGATCTTAGATAATTTTCCAGAAAAGAACGGTCTAAAAAATTCGTCTCTCGTGAGCAGCAAAAGAAGAAGGTGTTCAATATATATATGTATATATATATATATATTTATATGTGTATCTGGAAAGGTCACCGTGACTGTTGAACTACCTTGGTCCTAAGTCTATTTAATGGGAGGTACACAAACTACGTAATTGCTCGTGATTACAGGTCCGTAAGGACCACTGTTCTTTTCCTTCGCTAGAACTCAAAATTATCTTACAATGTAATTTTCGACTACCCTCAACATCCCATTCTAGGACCATAATTATTGCAAGGTGCAAACTCGGAAAAATCCTTTTTATATTTTCGTGTCTCTTCCGTGAATAATACAAGGTTACATAACCATAGAAATTTTTCAAAAATTCGTTTCGTTTCAATGGGCCATTTGTCTTCTCATTTTTCTCTTCTTCTTTTTTTTTCTTTCCCCGTCATCCCTCCCTCTCGATTGAAAGCCATGCAATTTAAAGATAATCATGGGAAACTTTAAAACGTCATGATCAACGCAATGATTACTGGAATTGTTATAAAATATTGAAAAATGATATCAAAACCGTGACGTATTTTATATCCGTTTCAATTCTTGTCTTTTCTCTCTCTCTCTCTCCCTCTCTCTAAAAAGAAAAGAAAAAAAAAGAAAGGAAAAAGAAGAAATATGTTCGGTACGAAGCCAAAGCAATAAAAATTAAAAACGATCGAAGGATCCAACGTAGAATCTTGTCACTTTTAAAAAGAAACTTCAACCAATGAATACAAAAAAGTTATAGTGGCAAAAAGTCGCACAAAAGCTTTAACAGCTTAAACATCTATCCATCGATTACGATCTTCGAAACGTCCTATGGCATGTCGATGAAGACGAGAAAGAGAAAAAAGGAAGGAAGGAAAATGAAAAAAAAAAAAAAAGAAAAATGAAGAAAAAAAAAAAACAAGAAAAGAAAGGAAAAAAAAATAAAGAAAGGAGGAATCGTTTAAACGTTTCTGCATGTAAATCAACATATCTTCGTTACAACCTGCCATGGATATTTCTCTGTGAAAATGAAACGAGACAACGAGCTATACGTGTATCCGTTGATTAGCTTAAAAATGGGAAATGTGTCGCCTCGACGAAAGGGCATATACCCTCGAAGGGTCTCCTCTTCTCGACGTTTGAAATTCCCCCTAATGAAATTCCAAACTCGTAGCAACACAAACGGCCCATTCATATGCCTGCTATTTCGTGCGTAAATCATTCATGGAAACGAAACAATAGAGTCGTTCATTCGCAAAACGAAATGATTCGTCGAACTTCTTCTGCAATTTCTTTGAAAAAAAAACAAAAAAACAAAAAAAAAAAAAAAATAATAATAAATTTAATTAATAAATAAAGATGATAAAAGAAATGGAAAAGAATAAAAAAAGAAAATTAAAAAGATACGAAGGTTATATTTCCTTTTTTTCTTTTTTTTTCTTTTTTTTTTCGCTTTTTCTTGCCATCGACAGAAACCGGAAAATGATAAACCTTTCGTGGTATCAAACGTCAAAAAGATGAAACTCTGAATGAACGTCGAACGCTAAACTCTTCTTGGAGGTAACCTGTAATCTTTCTCTTTTCGAAAATTGCATATAGGTAGATTTTCGAAGATCTTTAGACCAGGTGTTTGAGTTAGGGTTTCTTAAATGTTAGAAATTATTTTCAATTTTAGTTTCTCAAATATGTTCAACCCTTTTTAAAAAGCACAATTTAGTTGCAATTTTAACAGACAATTATTATGACATTAAGAGACAATGATTTTAATAACGAATAAGTTAAATTTGTAAAAACTGATTAACATCTTTGTTTTAACATTTAATTTTTCTTTTTCCTTCGAATCCTTTCGAGAATATCACATTTTTTCAAGATCTTTTCTGTCATAGATATTGGAATTAGATAAAAAAAAAAAAAAAAAAGAAACAAAAGAAAATTATTTTCGACTTAGTCAATTAATTGAATCCTTTCAAAGGAATAATATACTTATGATCTAATTTTAAAAGATAATTATTACGTACATCTGTATTTATTATTATGCATATCTGTAAAATAATTTCGATAATGAATAATTAAAAAATTCAATAAAGACAAACGATTTCTCGTCTCTCCTTCTTTCTCTCCTTTGCAGTTCGTTGAATTTTTCTTTGTCACTTCGTGTTAACCTAATGCATCGAAAACAATTAGAATCTACCTACGACGAGTCTCGTATTTCCATTGTTTGACCAAACGTTCTCAGCAGGATTCTGCGATATTATCCTTTGGGAAGGAGATGTGGCCGGTAGTAGGTGCCGTGTTACAATCCTACCCAAAAATATTATATTACAAACCTTTGACGATCACCGACTTGATCTCGATGTGATTTTACACGGAAAGTCGAAAGAAAAAGAGAAAGTACAAAAAGAAAATGCTAGATAAGTATGCTATTTCGATCAAATTTTGTCTAACTATTAAAAATATTAATTTTATTTATAAATTATTTATAAATCAATACTGCTCGCGATTGTTCATTCACATTGTACGATTTTATCAAAATTAAAACAAAATATCTATTATCTATATTCGTAAAAAGGAACACTTATTGATTTAATTATTAAACTAATTTTCCATTAATTCTCTTCCAACGTACCGCTCTAGACGACTGTTAGTAATAAACTGTAAAGGAAAGCGATTGCTTTGTATGTCTTGCGTGTAACCTTTATAACGATCATGAAGGTTACAAGATACTAAGAATATAAATTTACTACGCAGATCCTTCGTTTTGTTGTTCTTCGTACGTAGTAAATTTTGTTATGAGAGAAAGACGGAGACAGAGAGAGAAAGAGAGAGAAAGAGAGAGATAGTATGATCTGTGTATTTAATCTGTCCTAGACGAATGTCAATATAACTTTTATGTTTATTTTTTGTATAACTTCTCCTTTACACGTTAGTTAACATTAAATTGTCGCGGAGTGAACATCACACAGTGCCGAAAAATTAATTTCATTCTTAATTCATCAGTTTTTTTATTCGAATAAATCTTTTTATCAGACAATATTAGATAAATTTTAATAGACACGTTAATTGATATAATAATACAAGTACATTTGTACATCTTATTAATCATTTTATTTAAGATTTATTAAATGTTGCCTTAATCAAGATTAATGTTAGTTAGATCAAAATCGAATCTAAAATCTTACATTTAAGTACAATCAATCGACACGATCGATAGCATCGAAGGAGTCGTTAATTAACAATAAGACAACTGGCGCCTAACCGTTGTTCCGGGTCCTTCAAAAGAAATTCGATTGGAAGTCACGAGGGTTGAGAGATTTCCTGTTCCGTGATTCACGACTTTGACACGTGACGGATGTTTCCTGGCGCCCACGATATATTCAAGTATACGTCCTGAAGACAACACCGTCCTTTTTATTTTCTCTCTCTATCTCTTTCTATATCTATCTCATTCTCTCTTTCAGGATATCCAGGAGCCCATTCAATACTGTCGGGACACGTGTCTTAATTATGACCGTCTGGACATTCGTATTCAGTCGAGCCTGTATCGGTTCGTTCATTAATAAATTGTTTATTGCAGCATAGTGTGTGCATCACCCTGGTCCCCTTCAACTTAAGTTCCCAAACATTGATGATCCTATGTATCCTTGGTATCTACCGAATCGATGCCTCAGGAAACACTGTCCCGACAGTGTCCATTTTACAAACATATCTTGGTATACCTGATTTGACTTGAAAATTCATTCGAGTTAGAACCCAAAAATGCAAATTATCGATGCCTTAGGAAAATATTATCCTTTAAATGCGTAAATCATTTCTACTGTATAACATAATGTTAAAATTATTTTTCTTCGGCTTTTATTTACAAAACGAAGATAAAGATTTACGAGTATGATTCACGAGTTTCGCAAAAAAATAATATCGTCATTACGACGATATTCTCATTATCATATTGGAAAATTGAACTGTATATGAAAATTTTTTAGAACATAAATGTAAAAAGAAATAAATCTTATTTTTATCTTGAAGATCGATCGAAGGACTTCATCGTGACTTCTTCCTCTGCTGGACACGTACACGCACACACTTGTAAATTTCACAAGAATCGGCAATTCGGTCCTCTCGGACGATTTACTTGTGTTTTTTATCTTTCTCTTTTCTTTCTTTTTTTATTCGTTCCACCAGCTTGACCAGATCCTAAATCGTACGAAGCCATTTACCCTCACTTTACCCACTGTAAATCCCTCGGTTGGGTTGAGACCAACACGAAAAGACCAGAGAAAGAGAAAGAGAGAGAAAGAGAAAGAAAGAAAGAAAGAAAGAAAGAAAGAAAGGAAGAAAGAAAGAGAGATAGAAGATATGGCGAGAAAGCGAGCACGACCAAAGCGTTGGAAGTGGTTAAAGGGTGGGGGATGTAAAAGGGCCGAGAGGGGTGGTAGAAGGAACGGAAAGGAGCGCCCGCGGGTGCGGGTGTCATTGTTGATATACAACGCGGTAAGTACGCGATAAGTAGACCCCATAAATTCAACCAATCAGACGAGCCGCCTCGCGCCGTGCCTCGATTCTCTCTCTCTCTCTTTCTTTTTCTTTTTCTCTTTCTGTCTCTCTCTTTCTTTCTTTCTTTCTCTCTCTCTCTCCCTCTCTCTCTCTCTCTCTCTACCTCTTTCCACCACGTGGCAGCCGCGTTACTTATGTGCAGGCAGCCGTCTACGAGTCGGTCCACGTTACGCGCGTGCGAGTATTATCTTGCGTATGTATTTGTTTGTATATGAGAGAAAGAGAGAGAGAGAGAGAGAGAGAGAGAGAGAGAGAAAGAGAGAAAGTGCTTATACGGAAGACATACACTTTTACATGGAACTCGTTTAGTCTTGAGATTATTTTAAAGGTTGATACTCGAAAAAAATTGTGCAACTCGATTTTATATTTTGTTCTTTATAATTTCGCATTAAAACAATCCTAAATATAAGATTTTTTTATTATGTTAAAATACATCCGATTGTATTACCTGTAAAGGAATGAAAAGATATAGTTATTACTTTTATATATAAAAAAAAAAAATTATAATTTCAGTTCGATTATCGTGACCGACAAAAATATAATGCAGACTATAAATTTACGAGCTTTAATCCTCTGTGTAAGTATATGTGTCTGTCTCTGTGAATTTGTACGTACATTTTTGTACGTGTGTGTGTGCCCACGCATTAATAATCTTTAACACGCGTGACCCTGCTGCGCTGTAATATCTCTTCTCATTAATTGCAATTAAGTAAATTCCCACGAGGGTCCTCCAAGACCGGCTTGATCCATTATACCTGCATTCTTCGTGATGCACGTTTGTTAAATGATTTATGTTTGCGCATTAACTTAGTCGTTGCATTAATTACGAAAGGACACGTAGCAAATTTTCATTTTTTTTTTTCTTTTCTGTAACCATTACACTTATATATAATTTTTAAAAACTAAAATGTAACTGGATACTCACAATTAGTATTGAATAATAATTTTCAATCATAGTATTGAATTCTAATTTTGATTCAAAAATGTGTGAAATAAAATATTAATTTTCATAATCATATTCTTAAATATACTTTGTGTGATATACGCGAATAAATATTGTATATATATATATATACATAATTAACATTTTTCTATCGATTAATTTAAAATTTTAATTCGATATTGGTCAATAGAAAAATTTAATAATTGTTATGATAAAATTTAGACATTTCAATAGATTCGATTCTAAATAATTTAAAATATTTCTATATCGAAAATTTATTCGAGGCGAGAAAAATCGTCTAGCTGAGCAAACTCAAAAATGAAAACAAAATATTGACATACCTTCTAAAATTAAGATACGAATTTTAAATAAGATGACGTACTTGCACGTAAGGCTGAGATCAAAAGATTTGCATTTCCCGTTGGGCTGTTTGCACTTTGCCAGGTGTTCACTAAGGATTATTTTGCTTTGTCACTTTAGTGAGAGAGAAAGAGAGAGAGAGATAGAGAGAGAGAGAGAGAGAGAGAGAGAGAGAGAGAGAGAAGGAAGGAAATAACATAAAAACCCCCGTAAGATTTCTTCTTCTTTGGAGACTATCTGCTAACGAATTATCTTTTCTTGCGGTTAGCCTAAGCTTCTAACTGAAAATACTTATTGATATAGCATATAGAGATTGTCTCTCTTACTCTCTCTCTCTCACTCTTTTACGATCTCGAAAAAAAATATTTTTTAAACTCAAGAACCTTTCTTCCTTTTGGTTAACAAATCTACAACAACATTTACTCGTACCTCCCAAAATTAAATTGGTTTTAAGCTTTCAACATGAGTTGAAAGAAATGAATCAATGTCGACGAAGTTATCTTAATTGTTTGCTTCGAGCTAAAAACGGTAAGAAGAATCTTCTTTCATTTTTCTTCCTGCAGTTCAACGTAGAAGAATCATTAACATAAGTAGAAAAATTATTGAAAATTCATTCGAACTGTTAAAACCAAAATCAATATTAGCATTTAATTATTGAATTGTTCAATAATAAATAATATAACAAAATATTCAATATGTCATATCGAAATTGACTATAACGTTGATTAATTCAATATTTTTCTAATAGTATAACTTTCCACGAAATATAATTAATTATTATATTTCTATCTCTCTTTTTTCTTTTTATTTTTTTTCATCTAACATCCTCGATACGATAACAAATCCATATATATTTAATTTAAAAATAATCTAAGATAATTAGAAAGGAATGAATTTCTATTTGAAACGTAGATTCGATATGATTAAAAAAAAAAAAAAAAATCTACGATTTTATAATTTTAATTGAAAAAAAAGTGTATTACCTATACAGACATAATAATTCAAATAGAAGAAATAGAAGTGAAAGAAATTGAAATAGTAGAAGACTATGAAGAAGAAGAAGAAGTAGAAGAAGAAGAAGTAGAAGAAGTAGAAGAAGTAGAAGCAAAGAAAACTTATTCTACGTAACGGAATAATAGGTATGTACGTCTTCTCAGCGTGTATCGAGTGTCCCGATGATCTAACCTGTTGCCGCTAGCGTAGAAGTTGTGCGTGCCGATAATCTACGCGCCATTAGTTAAGAAAAAGAAAGAGGAGGAAGAGAAAAGAGAAGAAGATAGAGGAAGATAGAGAGAACGCACGCGATACACGTTCTCGATATCGTATGTCCGACGAAAGGGGTATAAGGGGCGAAGGGGAGAAGCGATGAGGGGTGGGGTGTGGTGGGGGGGCAGGGGTTAAAAGTAGGGACGCAATCGGGACACACGAGACACTTCCTCGTACTCTCCGTACCACAAACCGCTTCTTTTCTTCGTCTTTCCATCGGTCTCTTCTTTCTACCCCCCTCAGAGAGCAAGAGAAAAAGAGAGAGAGAGAGAGAGAGAGAGAGAGAGAGAGAGAAGAGAAGAAGAGAAACTAGGCGCGTATGACAGCTGTGACGCTTCACGTCACGTGGCGCACGTGCAAGCGCAAGTGAAACCAGAGAAAAAAAAAGAAAAAAAAAAAAAAAAAAAAAGAATGCACGGACGAAGTTCTAGACGTCTCTTCCCTACTACTACTATATACTAACAGTGGAGGGGAGTAACTCGAAACTCGTAACGATAACTCGACCGGTTTTCCTCGCTAGAATAACAGTCGACGTACGTGCACCTTATGTTGGGAGAATCAACGGCAACTAGAGAACCTTCCTCTCTTTCTCTCTCAGAAAAGAATTATTTCTCGAGGAGCTATTTTAAGGTTTTTTTTTTTTTTTTTTTTTTTTTTTTTTTATATCACATCCTTGGATTTACGTCATTAATTTTTCGTTCGAATTTATTTCGAGGGATTGTTGTATGTGTATCGAAGTATTTCTTTTCTTTTTTCTTTTTTTTTTTCCAAAACACGAGTACACATCTTTAGATAGTTTAGACATTGTACTTCTTTTTTTACATTTTAACGTCGTTAAATTAATCACGTCGAAGATACGTAATTTTATGTTACAGTGATAGATAATTTATTGTTTAAAAAAACATTATAGCAAACGTATCTTCTTTATTAGATTATATTTGGCGGATTCGTTAGATTCAACTTTGTAGAAGATTAAAAGATTTTTTTGTAACAATAATATCCTTTCGAGAATTTCAAGCCATAAGAATTTTACTATACATCGCGTATAACTGGTATCGCCCAAAGTCAAAGATAATTTGGTACATGGAAAAAGCATTCTAAATTTCGATCGATCGATCGATCGACCTAAATCATACCCCTATTTCGCTAGCCAACACCCTCTCATAATCATTGAAGAATCCAAAAGATTCCATGGCATCATCATCATCATCATCATCATCATCATCATCGTCGTCATCATCATCTTCATCTTCATCATCCAGATTTATCTGGAAGCCAGCAATATCTCAGAAAATGCAACTAGATAGTTTCTATCGTCGTCGCGTGTCGATTCGTCAAATAATTCTTTTTATAAGCCCCGAAGGAACAAAGCTACGTAAAGTTTCGAAACAACTACCCCTCCTCCCCCGCCCCCTATCTTCTCTGGTAGCTTAAAGCCTCTCCCGCATCAAAAAAAAAAAAAAGGAAAAGAAAAGAAGAAAAAAAAAAAAAAAAAAGAAAAAGAAAAGAACGATATAAATGAACGCACTTACGTAGCCAAGAGAAAGCCTTTGGCTGTTGGCCAAAAGCAATTCGCGATCTCGATTTTACCAGGCAGCTTAGCAAGAAAACAAGCGAAGATGGAACAAACTCCATGCTCTTTTACCTTGAGAGTCCCTTACACCTGCGTAGGGCGCTGAGCGCTGACAATTACCTTGCGATCGATGCGTGGCCTCCGGGGTGTATCTCTCCCGTCGAAAACAGCCACGAAAACGAGCTTAGCCAAGACTCTTGAAGGGCCCTATTGTCGACATAAGAGAGAAAGAGAGAGTGAAAAAGAGAGTGAGAGAGAGAGAGAGAGAGAGAGTTGCTTCTCTCTCGGATGCCACGTATATATGGCAAATTGCGGGTAATTGCCGGTCATTTGTTTGCAAGACCGCATTCTCCTCGACCTCCACCCCCTCTTTTTCTTTCTTTCTTTCTTTCTTTCTTTCTTTTTTTAACTCTTTCTCTCTCTCTCTCTCTCTCTCTCTCTCTCTTTCTTTTCCTTTCTTCTAGAAGATGTACTCTTTCTTTTTCCCTCTCACTCTCTCTCTCTCTCTCTCTCTCTCTCTCTCTCTCTCTTTTCCTCTCTCCATCTTTTCCTTTTTGCGAACTAAATCTCGCACACGGAGAAAAGTGCTCTCCATACGCCCACGAAATTGCACGGCACGTCATTGTATACTCCCTTCCTAAATGTTCAGCAGAAAGGAATTTCTGAATACACTTCAAGGTCTCCCTTGAGTAAGTAAGACGATCGATATACGAGCAGTTTTTTGTTTTTAAAGGGATGAATTTACCAAGGAGATATTATTTCTTCTTCTCTTTGAGAAATTACGAAATTGTTTCTTCGTCGGTTAAACCAAGTTATTCCTGAAATTATCTTTCTTTTAGTTAAAATGTTCTTACGAAATTGCCTATCTTATTTCTTTTCTTTTCAAATTGCATGAGGGATTACGAAAGGATAACGAAAGAAAGAAAAAAAAGAAAATGGAGAAAAAAGAATTTTACGTACTACAAGAAAAATATTAATTTTTGCCGAGCTTATGGATTATTGAAAGTATATCTCGTACAAGAAAGGAAAACGGAAAAAAAAAGAAAAAAAAAAGAAAAGAAAAAAGAGAAAAAAAGGAAATGAAGAAAAAGAAAAATTTTGTAAGAAGTAAAGGAAACTATCTTAGTCTTTAGCGGTAGTATTTACTTTGACAAAGCAAACTTCGGACCCGAAAGATGTTTAGAAACGCGGTACGATTTACAAACCTGGACACGCGTGTCTCGAAGAGGACCGAAAACGTGGATTTTGGTTGGCAGGCAGCGAGCAGCTTGGCACGAAGATACCCACGCAATAGGCATCCATCAAGGACCCAAACGGCAAAGGACTTTGTCGAGTAATGGGGACTCTACAAAAAGTCTGAAGGCGGGAGAAAGGAAGAGAGAGCCATAGAAAGAGAGAGAGAGAGAAAGAAAGAGAGAGACAGGGCGAGAGAGAGAGAGGGAAAGAGAGAGTGAACGATGGAAAGAGAATGAAACGAAAGAGAAAGAGATGGACGAGCGCTGGAACCATTCTTAAGGGTCTCATAAAACCAGCAAAGTGCCACACCGCCACCCACGTGCCTTCTCGAGAAGCGAGAAAATACGTTCGAGGTGCAGCAAGACGATGCAGCTGGTGCACCTCGAACGTGCCAGTATCCTTTCTCCCTCTCTCTCTCTCTCTCTCTCTCTCTCTCTCTCAAACTCTCTTTTTCTCTTTTTCTTCTTGAATTCTTTAATTTCTAACGATGGTCTCGCCATCTCCATCATACGATTTACACAACTTGGTAATGACGACATCGAAAAGATATTACGAACGTATAATCGTGATTTAACATATTGTTTAAAAAGTTTCATACCTTTCTCTTTTTTTTATTTCAATTGAATTTTTTTTTTTTTCAATGTAAAAGGACAACACCAATATAATCGATTTCGACATTTATGTATAACGCTTAGGAGGAATTCATATTAAATAGAAAAATATTCTTTTGAGAATATTTTTATGAATTTTTCCTTTTTTTTTTTTTTTTTTTTTTTGCTAAACAAACAAAACGAATTAACATTCATGTGTCAAGTATAATGATTTGCGTTAGAAGAAAAAAAAAATAATAATAATATATATATTTTCTATGAAGATGTCTCATAAAAATTGTAATTCGATATAGCAATAAACGATTTATAGATGAATTATTTCTATGCATTCACGTATTGCACGTAGGAGTTTCTATTAAAAAAAAAAAAAAAAAAAAAAAAAAAGAAAAAAGAAAAAAAAACAAAAACATTTCTGTTCTATTGAAGTCATTCCTCGAGAATTTGCAGGAAAGCAAGGAAGTGCATGAAAATCTTGGAAAAGAATGAATGGCACCACATACTGCCAAGAATCTCTTTCCTTGGCTCGACTCAAAGTATAATAACGGAAGTATATCCTTTGCTACATTCATTGAGAAGGTTCCTTTGAAATATTGAATGAATTCCGACTATGCCATCTCACGAAGTGCCATGGCTATGCTATTGTTACTATCAAAAAAAGATACTTGCGAAATCTCAAATAAAAGAAAGAACATTTACAAGTAAGTTAAGCTCTCTTCGACGATTAGACACGCACAGATGTTACCACTGCAGTTCACCGTTTTTATATACGAATAAAGTTACACTTATAAAATGATAAAAAACATTTGATTTTTCATTTAAAATGACTTTCATAAATATTACATTTTTCCCATTTATTGCATTAATAATGTATCGATATGAAAGAATTAATTTGCAAGCAAATTTATCTATCGAATATGTACGATAAATTGATGAGATGTGTGTATTATGAAATATTGACAAAATCGATTCTATTATAACGATATAATTTGAGGGCATAGATGAATAGAGGGCATTTTTCTCGTTAAAATGATATTTGTTTCATTTCTGTACGACTTTCGGTTGCGGAGATATTGCTCTTGAAAAATTTCCATTCATTATGCATAACATATGTACGTAGTACTACGAGTAGTACTACGGTAGTACTATTGCATTACAACTACTACGTTCATTAAAGATCAATGAATTCCAGGAATTTATTTAGGTCACTACGTTTTTCTAAGAAATTATATAGGTCAGTGGGTCATCGTAAATATAATTATTTAAATTGTTATATCTCCGGAACTAAAAGTCGTAGAAATTAGAAACAAATACCATTGTAAAGGGCAATTTTTTTACTATTTTTTCATTCAATTGTTATTAACAATTTGTTTATAACAAATTGTTATAAACAATTTTCATCTCAAATTTTCTTAATAATTAAGACAATATAATTAATATATGTATATATTATATAATACATTTATAATTTGTTGTTAACCATTTTTTATAAACAATTAGTTATCAATAATTGGTTTTTCATAAATTTGGTGAAAAAATTTGTATAAATTGATATCATATAATATGATGTCACACTATGAAGATATATATATATATATATACATATTAAAATTTATCAATTTGTTATTAACAATTTGTTATAAATAATTGTTTAATAATGAATTTTTTGCAATATAAAATAATTTAATCTATGCTGGTATTATGTCTAATATATTACATATATAAATAAATTATTTAATAACTTCTTATAAACAATTATTAGTTATAAACAATTTGAAGAAGTAATTTCTTATAAATTCATATCAATTAATCTCTATAGGTATACATACATAAGTATACATATATAGGTATATATACATAGGTATATATAATTTTTTATTTATTCATATAAATTTGATTATTGTATACTCTTTCTTTCTCTCTCTCTCTCTCTCTCTCTCTCTCTCTCTCTCTCTCTCTTTTTAGATTAAATCCATAAAATTAAAAATTCCCCAAAATAATTTTCACACCGTTTGAAGAAAGTACATTGAACACAATTTGAACTTTATTTCAAAAAGTACTTTTTTAATCTGTACAATTTAATAATCGAATTGAAAATAATGAATTTAAAAACTTAAATAAATATCGGTCATAAATTTTTCCCGTCGAAGTTTGAAAATGATTCACAGAGTTTACGATTAGACTTTTTTTTCGAGAAGAAGATCAATAAGATTCTCACGAAAGGAAAATTCGTTTCTCCAATGGTACTTTGAATGGATGCCAATAGAAACAGCAATAACGTTTTTCCTTTTCTCGAGAACCCGCAAAATACGAGAGAAGGCTATCGAGACGTGCAAAGCTATTCCGAACAATTACTTAGTCTATAATAGATGGTAAAGTTCGACTCAATAGTTGAAACGACCAAGCAGTAAATTCATTGTCAAGTTCGCCGACTTCTTCACCGTCTGCCACCTCTGGCAAACAAGAATATTCGACAAAGTGAATCGATGCAGATGGGTCATCCGTCAAAAATGAACTTTTAGCATCAATGAACTCGAAAACCGGAGGCACATCTTCGATTGAATGACTTTCATTGAGAAGATCTAGTCTATACTCTCAAAAAAGAGGTTCTCAATTTACTCAACGTTCTAACTATTATAAAAAGTAAACTCTAAAAATTTGGATCAATTTTATATTGGTCAAGGAGGAAAAAAAAAATAAATAAATAAAAGAAATAAGCAAAAACATTTAACTAACATTAAATTCGAACATTAAATCAAAGCGACAATAATACTTGTAAACGTATTATAAGAGAAAAATGATCAAATCCAAAAAAGGATGAAGAAGAACCACTGTTTCTGTGATGTGTCTCGTAAGAAAGATACGACAGAGAAAGAAATTTAGAAGTACAAAGTCCATTTGGAGTATAAAACGCGCGCGCGATTTTGAATGTATAACAATGGGGGGAAAAAAGGGACTGGAACGCCCTCGTCGAAAGTCGATCGTATTTCGAGTGCACTCAACGTCGAGTTTTTCAATAATACAGTGGCAATATGTCCCTCCTGAAATTGTCGTTTATTGGACATGCCAATGAAAAAGGATAGAGAATGTTACTTTAAAGATATATATATATATATATATATATGTATATATCATTTTTTTTTTTTTTTTTTTTTTTTTTTTTTTTTTTTTTTTTTTAAGAGAGAAAGAAACATAAGAGAAATAAGAAGTAGATAAGTAGATAAGAAGAAAAAAGATTCTCTTTGAAGTAGAATCAGTCTTTGTAAAAGCCGGCATAGTAAAGAAGACAAAGCCCTTAGACCCTTGTGCATGGTATTCTGCGAGAAAAGGGTTTAAAGAATCTTCGTTCTCTCATAGGATTCAAGTCCCACTCCTCCCTAGGTTTAGATGTTTGGCATATTTGTCACATTCGAGTAATTCCATGATGTTGGTGTGCACCTGCCTCCGCGGCACGAAAAGCTAGAAGGGACACACCACCAATAGAGGTTTCACGGTGACCGTAAGGGAATACCAGGCTAGCCCTTGGAACTCCTGTCTCTCCTTCTTATTTGTTTATTTCGCTGGACTCCTATCTTCTTGGATCTAATCGGAGCCAATTCTGAAAAACTCGCCGAATATCTCGATGGAATTTTTCGACTGGAAAAAGTACTCGATGGTAATCGCTAGTTCAATCTCATCCATACGATTGGTAGATGAAACGAAAAGAGAAAAAAAAACAAAACGAAAGAGAGAAAGAGAGAGAGAAAATAAAAGAAAAATGAAAAGGAATAACCCTGATGCAATCGTCTCAATACTACAACTATTTGGAATGTGTCGACAATATTTAAATGTTATGTTAAAGCATTCGATATCAATGTGATCTAACTGTAACAGTATTTAGAATTTTTAGATACAACCGAGATAATTGAATTATTCGAATGAATTTAATTATTGCATAGAATTTCGTCCTTCTTGATAATTATTAATTATCTAATTGATTCGATAAGTTATAAGAATTGATTCGATTGTAACGATGGACAATTTTCTTGAGGATATCTTATCGTTTAGAGACTCGACGATTAGTCTCGTTTTTCTAATTTGTTTCTGAAAATTGAAGAAAAAGAAAAAGTGAAAGAAGGAAAGCTTGATAAACCCTAAAAACAATCAATTGTCTTTTATTCAGTCAAAAGATTATACGCCAAAAGATTTTATATCCAGAAAAATATTCCAGTAACGTAGACGTTGTGATCGCCAACGGAGTCACCCGTTGTATAGTATTATAGGACCTAAATCCTTGCCAACAACCAAAGCAAATTATTCGGAATTCTCAGTGTGAGATGCCCGTGAAGATATACGCTCCGTTTGCGGAGAGCCTGGTCCAGACCTGCATTCAAGTCAAGCCGATAAATGCATTTGCAGTCGCATTGTGCGATAACATAGTGCGCATACGTGATGTGGTAGACTGGTTAAAAGGAGCTCGTGATTCAAGAAGGAAGGAGCCCCTAGTGAAATCTACATATATATGTAGAATGCGCCAATAGAATATCCATTACCAAAACAGCGAATATATAAATCTCTAGAAACATTCGAGGAAAAAAAGAAATATATCGAATATTTTTTTACATTGACTATTTTATACGTACTCCTCTCGACATCTCGTTTCTTTTTTTCCTTCCTCGTTCATCTCTATATCTATCTCTTTTTCTTATGACATAATGACAAATGAAATATAAATTCTTTTCTCTTTTCTTTTTTATCGATAATAATTTTATTAACCAATATCTATAGGCAATACAAATATAAATTTTCTTTATATACGTTTACGTATTTGTTACTTTGAGATCACGTTATCCCAAACAAAATATAATCTCTTAATGATTTTTAATACAAACGATTCGTTCGTACGATCCTATGCAATTAAGTATATATATATAAGTATATATATATATATATATATATATATATATATATATATATATGTACCTATGTATATCTCGATTTGGGAGATTCGAAAAAAAGAATGAGAATCTTTGAGATTCATTCTCTTCGCAATCAAAATCTTGCCGATCACCGTGCCTCGAATTTCACGACAAGTTAAGGTAAATAAGAGAAAAAAAAAAATTTTTTTTAAAGAAGGAAGGAGGTACGGGGAAGGGCATTTTAGTGGAAGAACGAAAGTGAGATTCGTTCGGTAACGAGGGATTGATCTCCTCCGGTTCTTAATGACTCGTACAAATGAAGTTTTGAGTAAAAAGGAAGATGCGGCTGGGAGTTGAGAGCAACAAATGGTTAACCACTTATCACGGACACGAGAAGAAGGTAACACAGAAGAAATCGATGGTGGGTGCCGAGACCAAAATCCAACATCGTTTCCATCTACGAGACTCCATTTCACGCTATAACGGATTCCATCCCCATACTGTGAGATAAAAGCATCGAACTGGCTAACGAGATATGTAGCTTTGTTTATTTTCCCATTTAAACGATCGCCAAGCGATTTTTATTTTACGTCCCTCAACAAATTCGATATCGTGAGATAGCATGATTCCCATAACGCGTTATGGATATACTTCTTTCTTTTTTTCTTTTTTTTTTTTTTTTTTTTTTTCGTAATTATATTTTACGTACGTGTTTCATTACTTTGGCTTCGGCTACGAATATCAACTTGAACGATCGTTCTGCAATTATATTAATTTTTTAATATAATAAAAAATTGTTTAAGATCAACTACGATCATAAAGTAATATTATTATACCTATTGTAGATATCTGTTAATTCTATATAAATCTCTCTGATAGAAATGAAGTTATTCATGAATATGAATTTGAAACTTTGCGTTACTATTAATTATGAAAAATATTAGAAAGAAGACATTTAAGAAGATTTTTTCGATTAAAAAAATTTTCTATGCTAATGTAATCTTTTTTCCTTCGGACAAAAGCAAATCTCTGTCTGTCTTATTCCATGAGAAATCGTCAAAAGAGAAAAGAACATTTTCTCGAGGAGTAAATCGTTTGTTCCGTACGGCGCGTGCCTACAAAGAAAAGAGAACATCTTCATAGAGAGTATCCTGTCTCCATCTCTCGCATTATTCCGCGAAACGAAAAACGTCAAACGCGCGCGGTTCGTTCTCTTTCCCGCGCGTTAATCCAATACAAGTTTTTATAGTATACCGCCACCGAAAGTTCCATAGCCAATGATTTCGATCGCTCGTTGTAAATCGATCGACTTGGGGATCTCTCGATCTCTTCAAAGTCTTCAAAGCCGCGAGCAAGTCACAGCTGGACGCAAAAACCGTATCTGGATCCTTCTCTTTTCTTCCCTTATTCTTGACTTGACTCGACTCGACTCGACTCAACTTGGCTTGGCTTGGCTTGGCTTGGCTTGGCTTGACTTGACTTGACTTGACTTGGCTTGGCTTGTCGAGACTTCATCAAGGTTTGGCTTGGTTCGATTCGAGAAGACAAAGAGAGAATCGCATGGTGAATAAAATATATATTTCGATTTGCTCGAAGGCAATCTCGACGATTCGGTATCACGGAATTCGAATGGACAACATCATTCGGACAGGTGCTCGGTTACCAAAATCGAGGCTAAGAACAAATTTTGCCTCATACATAAAGCATCCTTATTCCTTTACATTTCCTTTCAATTTATGGGACCGCCTTGAGAATCAAAAAGAAAATATATATATATATATAGAACAAGTATATATAGAATATTTATATCTGTGTATATATATATATATATGTATAAGAGAAAAGAATATTACAATAGTTTTTATCAATGATTTCTTCGTCATATTCTATCTTCCATGTTATCTTTATGTCTATCGTAAAACATATAAAGTTCTTAATCCTATAAAATTTATTTTCATTGATAAAAAGAACATCATCTCTTTTCTTTTTTATTTGGCATTTCTTTTTAAAGATGGATATAGGGTAACTATATAAATTCGAACCATCTGTTGTGAAGAAGAAAAGTTTAGGATCCAGAACCACAAGCGAGCAATTCGTATACAAATGTGATACTTAAGTGGCAACACTTCATAACAAGGCAATTTTAAAACGAGTTCGAAGCGTATCCCACCCTTATTCTATACTCCACAAGTGGTATCGTAGTCTAGGGGAGAATGAGAGTTACTTTTTGTTTGAACGTGGCAAGTGTACCAAGGGGTTGTTTTGTATCATTGTGATTGTCAAGGATTCGAAGATTTATTATCACTTTTTTTTTTTATGAAAACTCGACTGGATAAAATTCATTCTCGTTTTTCATGAGATATATAAAATAATAAGATAAAAATGAATTAAAAAAGTATTATATTGAACGATAAATAATATCGAAATTAACAATATTTAATGTGTTAATAAATAATACTGCAATATACTATATAATTGTATTGTATATTGACTTGCATTTACTAATATAGTATTGACTTTTCAATTGAGTAATTTCCAATGAAACTATTCAATAAAAAGAGAATTACTGAATGAAATGTTGTTTATTCATAAATATGGAATATTAAAAATTTCGACATTACTTAATGGACAATCTAATATATTGAAAATAGTATACTAAACAAAATTAACTTTTCATAGGACGAATCGTTTCGAAGGAAATAAAATGTGAGAGAAAAAGAGTAAACTGAGAAAATTATTGTTAAATTTTTTTATTGAAGAAATTCAACTGCATTTGTAACGACAATGCCTTCGATCAAACGCTTGAACAAAACAAAAAAAAAAATACATGGAAATAAAAGGAAAAGAAAAGGAAAGAAAGGGAAATAAAAGAAAAAAAAATAGACACAAGTCGCAAGGGGATTTCTCGACACGTGCATCCCTCGAAGAAAGATTATCTACCCCACTCGAAGAACGAGTTCCGTTGCGGTAATTTCACGTCTGATAAATGAACCACGTATTCAAATAATTTCAACCCCAATTGAATCAACCGTTTCTCCAACGTTTGTTCTTTTTCTTGTAAGCATAACGTACGTTATAAACTTGAATAGATTTCTATGGATTCGTAAGACAACTTCAACGTGCATATTTGTGATTAATAAATTATAAAATTAATCCTCTATTATAATCATTTTTTTGCAAAAGAAAATTAATAGTTCGTATCCATAACATTGCCACTATATACGAGTTGTACTATATTACAAAAGTTATCTAAAAAAGAAAATAATTGGACTAAAAGTTTTGCAAGGGAAATGATTCGTTTTTTAAAAATCATCTAAAAACTTTCGAATTTTATATAAGTTCCGTATTGTATCGTTTTTTCTTAGACTCGAACGAAAATTGTATTATGTAGAATTAATTTCGTGATTAATATTAAACGTTGCAATAATTAAAAAGTCTATGGTATATTATAAATACCACGTTAGACAATTTTGTTTACTTCTTGCACGAAGAAAATGAATAACTGAGTTATAGAGAATGATTATTAAATCTGATTAATTGAGATTTACTATTAAAAAAAAAAAAGAAAAGAAAAGAAAAGAAAAGAAGAAAAAAAATAACGTAAATCGACTTATCGTACAACAACGACTACTTTGGCTTCGAGTCGTGGCAAAACATTGAAAAATGGCGGTCGACTGGTCGGCGTCATTAAGCTTCATTTACAATCCACACCTCATTATAATACAGCTGCAGGAAGGATCACGATCCACCGGCACGAAGGATACCCATCGAGATTAGTCAAGAAAAAGTCGCTAACGACTGTCGGCGTCGACGACATCTTGGAAAAAAACTACTTTGCAGGAACACGAATGAACGAACGGAAGGATACGCTAAGGATTATTCTTTACCGACAACGGCCTCTCCGCAATCGCTCATGATTTCGCCGCTTTTTGCTCATCAATGCAAGCCACGTACCGCCCTTTCTTCTTTCTTCTTCCCTCTTTCTTTCTCTCTCTCTCTCTCTCTCTCTCTCTCTCTCTCTCTCTCTCTCTCTCTCTATCTATCTCTATCTTTCTCTTCAACACACGTTGTAAAGCCAAGCGAAACCGTTCTTACTTGCGAATTAATTAATATCATGCTCGAGCACGAAGAATGTACCGTGTCGCCAAAGATTTTCGTTTCCTTCCTTTGGACAATTTTCTTTTCTTTTTTTTTTTCTTTTTTTTTTTTTTTTTTTTTTTTTTTTGATACAAAAGAGTAAAAAAGAAAAAAAAAGAAAGAGAAGAAAAGAAAAAGAAAATAGATTTTTATACATCCAGGATAATTTACTTACGTATATATCACGACTTTAAATATTATTTTATTCGTATCAAAATTCATAATATAATTTTAATATTAATACGCTTCAATAATTTCAATATAATATTGATTTTAATTAATATCATAGATTATATATATATATATATATCGTTTTAATTTTTTGTCAATCTTTAATGTATCATATTAATCCGTATCAATTGATAAGGAAAAAAAAAAATATTACGTTATAAAGAAAAATATTATCGTCATCCCCCTGTGAAAATCAAGTAGCTATAACAAGCTCAGGTGGTCAGACATGTTATTCCAAGAAGAGTGATACACTCACCCTAAAAAAAGATCTGTTTATAAGGATCTCTTTCCCTTTCTTTCTCTCTCTCTCTCTCTTTTTCTTCAACATGGACATGTGTCCTTATTCACACGATGTTCACGCAATGATCGACTCAACTCGACCCTCATCTCTATCATGGATCCGTTTCGATCCGTTTCATCCGTAATCTTGATTTCTTATTCATCCTGTCCCGTTGTCGTCCGTTCACTCACGCCGGTTATAAGACCCCCCGTTGACTCGTATAAACCCGTTTAATTGAGATCGTCCTTACAACATCATGACGTCGAATCCTGAAAGAAAGAGAGAGAGAGAGAGAGAGAGGGGGGAGAGAGAGAGAGAAAGAGAAAATAGAGAGTGAAAGCAAGAGATTGGACGTTGGGTTCGTCCAATGTAAAAATCTCTCTGTAATTTTTTCTTTTTTTCTTTTTTTTCGTTTATTCCCTCTTCTTCTATCTCTTCTTAGCACACAGATATTCCTTTTGAATGTCAAAGTTACATCATTTCCTCGAGTACTAGATAGATATCATCGAAAAAGTTTAAAACGATTTACACGATAAATCGTGTAAAAATTAGATTTATTGCATTATAAATTTTGACATGTACACGAAGGTACAAATTTATATCGCTTTTGTACAAGATGATAAAAAAAAAAAAAAAAAAAAAAAAAGAAAAATTAATAAAATTACAGGATTTTCAATGTAAAAATTGTAGTAAAATATTTTCATGAAGAAAAATGTAAATATATATGATATAATGTGCTATGATGATAACGACGATACCTTTTAAAATTATCATTGTCTATTATTTAACAGAGTCACGATATTGTGGGATAAACGAGACAGTTCGATACCTCGATATCGATCTCGATTTCTCGATAAAAAGAAAGAAAAGACATGAACATCGAGCGTCAGACGGTTCGAACGAACGTGCGAGTTTGGTCACGCGATCTCCGTGTAGGTACATCGATCTGTCCCATTCATAAACTCGACGACTTCGAGGTCGTATGGCTATCTCGAAGGAATATCTCGAACGAATCTCTCGTACTCTCGTTCGATCGCATATAACACGGGACAAATAAAAGTAGGTATCTCAAGAGTTTTCTCCATTCACGCGTGTTGTTGTCACGGCGTTACGTGCTTCGAGTCGAAACGTCTGCGAAATTGAAGATGTCAGTTGTGTCTAGACGCTGTCTCGTCAAATTCTACCAGGACTGACACTTTATCCAATTGACCAATGGCCAATAATAACTGTCGTCGTTATCGTTGACTATGACGGAAACGTATATTACTGAGACAACAAACGTTTATGCGAAGGGCGACATTAATTCATACGATACGTTGCCCGCGTTATATTACTAATATCTCGAGTTATATTTATATTACGTACGAATTGATATTTCGATATATTTATTTTCCAATGATACAATGTCATTTAAAAATATTCGATTGTATATTTTTACGTAAATTGCGTTACCTGAAATTTTCGTAGCTTTTTTATATTTTCTTGTTTTTCTTTTTTTTTTTCTTCTTCTTCTTCTTCTTCTTTTTTTCCTTCTTTCTCTTTCAAATTTTTCCTGATATTATCGTAAAGGTTACGAACGACCTTTCAAAGTAAACAACTCGGAACGACTTGTCGTCGTTCATCATTGATGAGAGCCCATTCACTGATAAAAGTATAATATTCAACGTGACGGATACATCGTAGAAATACATTTAAATGTCTTAATAATTGTTAACTTATAATCTCATAAATTTTTATTATTATGACGTGTTAGTTTTTTTTTTTTTTTTTTTTTCTTTTTTTCATATCATTTCTTTATCCGAAATATATAATCTTCGTTTCTCTTTGGTCGATTCATTTAATGAAGACTCGACTATACACATAATATCGTTAAGTATCTCGCTCGTTATAAGATAAATCGTATGGAATAGTATATTTTTCGTTTTCCTTTTCAATGCCTTATTCGCATACATTGTAATTTATGTCGGTGGAGGATCACAAGGCACAAACGAAAGTGTGCATCGAAGTACCCGAGGCGTCAGTGCATTATGCTTACTTTTTGTGAGAATACTGCTCGTATATTTAACGCGACATGAAATGAAAAAGATGTAAGTTTGTAGTGGTTGGCAATAAGTTCATCCTTTTTTTTTTCTCTCTCTCTCTCTAATTCTTTTCCCTTTCTTTTTTCTCTTTTTCCTTTCTTTTTTCTTTCCCTTTTCTCTTTATCTTTTTTCGTGAATATAAACAATCTGAATTCCGTGTCTCTTTTAGTGTCAATAAAGTCACTAAGATTCCATGATCGGAATTAAATTGCGTGCCCACAAAAATGTCATCCCATTTACAGTCCAGTCTTATATTATATGAAACTGTTATGGTTTATGGTACGTTGTGCAGCTTTATGCGAATTCTCATATACATACATACATACATAGGAACATGTATATGTGTGACATGTTCTCGATACGGAAAGAGCACGAACGCCATAGACATGTCACGATCACAGGCAGACAGATAAAACCTTCTCCGTGGATTATCGATCTCGTATTTATTATTCTTGATCGATCACGTCGATCTCGAGAATTGAAAGCGAATACGTCGATCGTTGTGAGAGAAAAAAAAAACATTAAAGAGAAAAATAATAAATAAAAGAAAATCGATACGAACGTTGAGAAAGTTTCCTTGATAATCGAAAGTCATACGTATAAATATATAGATACTTTTTATTTGTTAAGTTTTTGTATGATTTTTCTTGATTTTCGAAGGACGTCATGAAGTTAATATAAAAGATCGACACGATCATTCTTTCACTCACCCTTTTCGAAGACACGTTTGAGAATACCAATACTTGGTTTTTTTTCTTTTTTTTTTTTTTTTTTCTTTTGAAAGAATCGAAGGAAGACTTAACCGGACCGTAAATACGATGTTAAATGATACTCCGTGCCTATGCGAATTCGCTAACAAAAACCCATTTGATTTATCTTGATATGAGGTAAAGAAGAAGCCTGGACGACTTTTCAGAAGGTGAATTACTTTCTCGTCGGTTGCTCTCTAAAATACATATGTATGTATATATATATATAAATTATATAGGTGTAAAAAAGTATTTATATTTCTGTATGGATTATCATTTTATTGAATGATTTTTAAGTTACAATTTAATACTTAATATTTAAAAATTTGTATATATATATATTTTTTTTTTTATTATTTAATTAAACATCAATTTATTTTTATCAAGAAATTGTTAAGGGTTAAATTTTAAGACGTACATGTATTTAACTTGTAAAGATCTCTCAAATAAATAAGTATAGAAATAAAAAGTAAATAAAAGAAACAATAAAATCATATATCATAGTTATGTATATATATATATATATATATGTATGTATATTTATTTATTCTTTATTATGAAGAAGAGAACGAAAAGAGAAAGAAAGAAGAAAGACAAGGAAGAGAGGGGAAAAAAAACGAGCAGAGAGTCGCAAGACACCACCCGGCTTGAATTACAGGGTTCTAAAGACGTAGACACCTGTCGTGATTTACGCTCGCGAAATTATGGTTACGCGGTATCGGTAACGATACAGGCCGAACGTTCGCACGCGCCCATTATCTCTCTGGCACGGTCCAGCATTTCGAGTCTCGGATATACGATCGGCGTAAACTCGTGTGGATGCCTTCAGCTCAGGAACTGGATTTCGAGCTGCGAGAATAATACACGACTGGGTTGTTCCAGACGAATTTGAAAGGCAGGACAAGTTTGTCCTTTCTCCTACGTCTCTCTCGTGTCGTGTCTTGTCTCGTATCATGAAAATTTTACGCGAGATGTATAAAAGAAGAGAGAAAGAGAGTTCGTAAAAAAAAAAAAAAAAAAAAAAAACAAAAAAAAAAGAGAAAGTAAATAAGCGAAGCAGGACATTGACACAATCGCATAATCTTTTCATTCAATCTTACGTTTCGATTTCATTCATATTAATAATGCATACTAATGTTTTACTATTCATTCATTCATATCCATTTCTTAGCTAATCCTAGATCAATTCTGATTTTATTTCTTTTTTCTTCGTACTTCCATATAAAACTTATTTATTACTGTAATTAACCCGAATTAAATGTGAATTGTAAAAGATGACATATAATACAAAGGATTAAATATTACGATTGTATCCTTTTCATTGATAAAATATCATTGATAAATGCGTTTCTTTAAAGCAACAATACTCGTTCGTGTAACATGTACACACATACATAGATATATATGTATATATGAAGATATATACTCGATATATTAAATTATCAATGTTAATTGATAATAACAAAGGAACACTTGAAATTTTTTGACCAAGTCATATTCAAATGAATTCTTCGATTAGAAATGAATATTAAAAGTAATTTGAGAGGGCAGATGATAAAATCGACGGGGGCAAAAACGTGGGCGAAAGTAAAAGAAGAGAAGGAAGGAGAGGAGAAGGAAGGAGGAAAAAAAAATTGAGGAAGAGTAGAAGGAAATACACGAAACTTGGTTACGACGAAGATGGTAAAGAAGAAGCAAGAAGATGGTGGAGGATGGGCCCACAGTAATCTGCGTTTCCATCTCGTGGCGCGCGCGTGTCCGTCGAGATACTCATCCCGTGCCGACGAGGTGCATCCGTGAGACGAGGCCACCTGCCGGCTAAAGTCACCTCCTTCTCCTCCTTCTTCTCCTCCTCTTCCTTCTTCTTCTCTTCCTCCTTCTCCATCTCCTTCTTCTCCTTTTTCTCTTCCTCTTCTTCTTATTCTTATTCTTCGTCTTCTTCTTCGTTGCTTCAGCAAAGACCCGGAACGGACCCTTTGGAAGAACTCAACCCCTTTCAAGGCGAACGCACTCCTACGGCGTACCCTTTGCGCCTTCCTTACACATATACATACGTGATCCTCTTTCTCGTCCTCCTCTTTCTCCTCGCAAGATTCTCCATGTTGATTAAACTCAAAACGACGATCCTCTCTGTACTCTTCCCTCAAACCGGAAGCTAGCTACATACAATGTATTATATATACTCTGTAATATATATATATATATACTCTTTGGCTTATCGTTATTCTCTACTTCATACTTTTTATATCATTTTGTTTGTCCTATTATTTGATTTAGAAAGATAATAATGTCATATGAATAATATATTATTTCATCATTATTTTATTCATATCGATATATTTGTTTCCTCAATAACAAATAGAAATATTGTATTCGTGTATGATTAAAAGCTATTAAAAATAGCTTTTTATTATTTTATTTATTTATTTATTTTATTTTATTTTATTTTATTTTATTTTTTTTTTATAGATAATATATTAAAGATGAAATCGTTATATTAAAAGATTTCTCTATTGAGAGATAATAAAGTCCCGATGTCCTTCGTGATCGGAAAGACAGGTAGTCGTACGGTTACTCGTTTGGTTACTCATAGAAGTTCTCTGAGTGATCCCATGAGAACCATGGGTTTACCATGCCATGAGATATTATAGGGTAGATCATCTCTATGGCCGTACGACGGCCGTCGTTATTTCTCCTCGACCTTTGCACTCGGACGCGATCCTTTCTGCACCGAGTAAAGTACATAATTTACGGATCACGCGTTCCACCTCCTCCATGCCCGGAGGGATTTACTGCCTCTGTTGCACCGGAGGTCACCCTAGCGGGGGGTTAACTTTTGCTCAAATAAGAGTTGGCCCGGTCTCGACTTTTACGATACGTTCTACGTTCTCCCAAAAAATCGTATTACTCGTAACTATATCCTTCTTTTCTGAGAGAACAGAGAAAATTAAGGATAGATATCACGTAAAGAATGATAATCCTAAGATACCATTTATATTAAATATAAATCATTATATCAATGATTATTTTTATTTATAACAAATATATACTGTATCGATTATAGAAATGTCAAATTTTTTACTATAAATATATATATATATATATATATATTCATTCTAAAATTCTATTTATCATTGATAAAATAATTATTATTAATACATGAATGACTTCGTAATAATAATTTTAATCCTTTAATTATTTAAAATATTTAATCGTCGCTCTATTAATTATTACATCGTGATTATCATCCTGAATACAATTAATATCTGAATAATTAGATAAGAAAATAAATGTTAATATCGATTGAAGCGTCATTATATCACAGTGATCAATTTAATATTACTCGTATAAAAAATATTTTCTTATGAAAAGGGAGCAAAAATTTGATAATCAAAATTAACGAAAAAAAAAAGAAAAGAAAAAAAAAGAAAAAAGAGGAAGGAGCAAAAGAAGGAAATAAAAGAAAAAAAGTAAAGAAAAGTGTGAGAAAAAAAGACAGACAGTAAGAGAGAGAGAGAGAAAGAGAGAGAGAGAGGGAGAGAGAAAGTAGGGGGTTATAGAAGGCACGTCGTTTATCGTTGTCAGCTACAGAAGGAAGAGGAGGAAGGGAAGGGTGTTTCGCCGCTTCTCGTGGCGGGAATATGAATCAGTTGATTCTTCTGGTTTTCTCCGCGGCACACGAAACTCACGGCTTATACATCGTAACGCATAGCGACATTACTTCCCGTCGCGTGGGTCTCTCTCTCTCTCCCTCTCTCTCTCTCTCTCTCTTTCTCTCTCTCCCTTTTCTTTCTCTTTTCTTTCTTTCTTCTTAAGAGAAGAACCAAACGCATCATCGGTACATTCACACGTTGTCCCTCTTCTCGACGCGGCACGAATGAATGAAATCGTGTAAATATTTATAAACCGTCTCGGAGACGTACACGATTGTCCGAAAGAAAGAAAGAAGGAAAGAAAGAAAGAGAGACAGAGAGAGAGAAAGGGAGATAGAAGGATCAGCAACAACAAACTGAAAGTACCCAACGGATATGCACTCGCCAATTGCTCCTTTTGTCATATCATTTTACAATTCGATTATAAGTATGGCACGATATTGCTCAGATATTTATTGTGAAATTACATTGGACATTCGTTTCATTCATTTGAACGAAGAAGAAATTTCTAATCGAAATACTTCGTACACATTGGATCTTCATATTCGATCCATTGTTTTTTTTCTCTCTCTCTCTCTCTCTCTCTTTTTTATTACTCAGAAAAATCTCAGTGATTTTATTATCTTCGATGATTGTTAATTACGTGTATTGTATGTGTATTGTATGTGTGTCATAATGAAATTTTTATAGATTTTTCTTTTCTTTATTTCTTTTTTTTTTTCTTCTTTCTTTCTTTCTTTGATAAAGCTAGTATTTATATTTAATTAGTTAGATAGTTCTTTTTTTTTCTATTAGTTTTGTTATATAGAAATTTGTCAAGTTGCACGAGACCGTGAAGATGAATAAGAGAGACGAATCGTTGCAAAAGCATGTTCGGTTCATGTTAAAGGGTACTTTATTATAAAAGCGGATATGAACGAGCAGTTTCGATTCACGTTTTCTTTCCTCAAATCGCCTGTTTCCGCACGAGTCCACGATCAACTTGCACGGATACTTCTTCTCTCTTTCTCTTTTGGATTCCATCCTTGTCTCGTGCCCTGCCACGCCAACGACGTGAAATCGTGATTACATGGGAGCGAGAAAGCGCAAGAAACGTAAGCAATTTTCGAGATGTTATTAATCGAAAACTTCTCGGCGATATTTATCGATCCATATTATAGAAAAAAAGAAAGATCAAAGAAATAGAAAAAATTGAACGGACAAAATTTTTTGTACGAAGTGATAATTTTCAAACGACAAACTTTTCAACAATCATTAAGGTCGTCATGGATTCGTCGATTTTTCAAACTCGAAAAAAGGAGAGGAAGGGGATGGAAAATATGCAAAAACCTTTTTCACCTCAATTTAGTTCCCTTCTTTAAGAAGGGCGGCAGATCCCTTTCTCTCTCTCTCTTTCTCTCTCTCGTTTCTGAGACTGATTGGCATATGCAAATCCGTTAATGACGGATCGACCCGAGTGCCGCTGAGACGCGTAACGTCATGCTGTGTCGAGCCAGCATCCAAGTGATTTTGATAAATTCGAGCGTTAGAAAGTTGCGTGGCCGGTTGTATAAGAAAGCAAACGACTCATCTATCAATATTATACATGCCGTGGGAAGTAACCTAAGGTAGCTCCTTTTATTTCTGTTGACATTTTATCGATTCGAATCGGCAGTTGAATTTTCACATCAAAAATTATGTGACAAGGACAACTAATGTTATAAAAGATATTCGAGCTTGCAATGAAAACTCCAAGTATTCGAAATAATTGCGATTAAATACTTCTAAGTATGTATTCCGATTTTTCTGTTAATTTCTAACCAAATCAATTTTTAAATTATTATTATTATTATTATTATTACTATTATTATTATTATTATTAAAAATAGACAAGGTAGACTAGTACAATCACGTATGTAAATTGAGATCGTAGAAGAAACATACTTATCATCGAATAGCCATTGTAGAGACTCTCAGGGAGGTCTATTGTATGCGATCAGAGAGTTATCAAGTTTTATATGACACTGTTTCAAGGTTTTACCTGTTCTATGTGTAACTCAATAAGATTCAAAAAATAATTTACATGAAAAATATATTACAAATAATTCGTAGAATACAAATAACTCAAATCGCATTTATAGATATTCCCTACATATATATATATACATAAATAAATGTTATTAATGTTAAAAATAAATTACAAATTCATCGATAAACATATTTAAAACTTTGCGAATAATATAACGTATAAGTTTCTTTCCGTCGTATAAAAAAAAAAAAAAAAAAAAGTAATCAGAAATAAAAGATTGGCGTTGATAAATACAATGATTATTAGAAAAATAGCAGGAGGGGAGATGAATGGAAAGGAATTCAGGTTGACACGCGGAAGAAGAAGAGCGAGCGTTAGGTGCCACGTGGATCACCGATTCGTTTCTCCCTTTTACATCAGCGACCGCACAAGGATTCCACTCTGGTTTCACGCGCTAAGAGAAAAAGGGGAAAAGGGAGAAGAAAGAGAGTAGAAGAGGAGAAAAAGAGAAAGAGAAAAAGAGAGAAGAAAGAATCGATCGTTCGTCGAGCCAAGTATAGTCTAGGGTGTTCTCTTCAGCATACTGGTGACAGTGATTTACATTTGAATAGATCTACCTGGTCCACGATTCGTGAACGTCTCTTGAATTCTGGTATGAATCAAAGATATATGTGTGTGTATGTTAGAGAGAAATAGAAAAAGAGAGAGAGAGAGAGTTAGAGTTAGAGTTAAAACGAAGTCATCCTAAAGTAATAGACGTCTGATTGCGGTTACCATGAGTTTTGACTCGTCAGTACAAATATTTATCTTCATCCCTCGAGGCATTGACTCACAGCATGAAGCACGTTAAAGCGTCGATATGTGGTTATCCTTCTCTCTCTCTCTCTCTCTCTCTCTCTCTCTCTCTCTCTATCTATCTGTCTGTCTATCTGTCTCTCTGTCTCTCTCTCTCTTTCTCTTTCAAAACGCGCCGCGTATATGAATATATTAATCTTGATCGAAGTCTCAAATGATACGTATTCATAGTTATATACCATGCTAGTTCTCGCAGGATTCAAATCAATATTTAAATTATTATTATCGTTCAGACTAGTGATTAATGGAAACATTGAGGTGTCGTTATGATGACTTAAAATTATAGCAGGTTTCGTTTTTTTTTTTTTTTTCATATTTTTCCTAATGAATTAAAACCTCGTTGAAATATTTTAATATCATATTCGTAATAATAATTTATATACAATCTATATATAATAGTTTTAAGTAATATGAAAATAGGAGTATGTATATTAAATAAAACAAAACAAAAAAAAAAATATATATATATATATATATATATTCTTCCTCCTCTATTATGAACTAGAAAATATTTTAAAAAGTTATCCTATTTATACCAAGTTGCTATATCATCAGCATGAAAGCGATGAAGGATAAAATGTAAGAGGGAAGAAACGTGACTATCCTCAGTCTTCCTTCTTCTTTCGTACTTATCTCTTCCTTGCAAATCTCTTATTTCTTCTCTCTCTCTCTCTCTCTCTCTCTCTCTCTCTCTCTCTGTCTCTATCTTTCTCATATATAAACCGAGGACTCATACACAGTCAAGAAATCTCCAGGACACGATAGCTTCTGCTACACGTGCGCTTATAGACTTTACACACCGGACCGAGTGATTTTTATTTTCATGTGCCTGGTACAGGAGCAACAGCAACAGCAACAGCAACAGCAACAGCAGGAGGAGCAAAAGCAGGAGCACGAGCGCATTCGATTCCAAGTAGGCATGCACACGGAGCCATGTTACACGGTAGCACAAACTCAGTCTCCACGTCCGGGTCAATGTTACATGTATACTCTCTATAAAATACACACATACTAATGTCGATCCTATGGATCGTCGCGTTCTCTTCAAAGATTCTTTTTTTTTTCTTTCTTTTTTTCTTTTCTTCTCTTTTTTATACTCCCAGATAAAAAAAAAGAGAAAGAGAAAGAGAGAGAGAGAGAGAGAGAAGCAGCATCGTGTCCGTGTCGGTGCAACGAACCGCCACGTGTAATCTAATCACGAACTAGAAAGTGCTCTCACCGTTCTATTCCTTACAATCGCTTCTTTCATATGAATTATACAATGTACATACAAATCGGATGGATATGTAACGCAAAAAAAAAAAAGAAGAAGGAAAAATTACTTTAGTAAAATTTTAACAATTATTCATCAGTATATATGATAACGTTTATAATAGATTTATCATCGAGATAAAAAGTGATAAGTGTAGAAGGCTAATTATTAAATCTCATTTATTTCTTTTATAAAATTATTATTTTATTATAGATGGTAAAAGATTTTAAGATGATAATAATAATCGAAATTTAGGAATACATTTGCACCCTTCTTACTCTTTTATCACCCTTCTTATCTCTCTCTCTCCCTTTCTCTTTCTTTTTCACTCTTTTCCCATTTTCTTTTTCTGAAACGAAGGACCTTGTCAGCCATAACAAATTGTGACTTCGGTAGCCGGATAGGATGTTGCGCCTTAACCACGTTTACGTGATTAATTGTAGCATCGTGAACCGCACAGAGGGACGATTTTTTCCACGAATTATTTGCATGTCAAGACGGATTGATGGAAACGCGTACGACAACGACTACGACAACGAAGAAGAGATTGCAAGCTGGACCTTGTTGGTTGGGGTGATGTTGGTGGAGTAAAGTTTGCCGCGGATCTTGAATAAAAGCGTGTGCCTCTTCTTTACCATCCACAACAGAAATTCCCATTCCGAGCGGTGGAATTTAACTTTCAAATGTACCGCCGATTGAACCTCTTCCTCTTCTTCCTCTCTCTCTCTCTCTCTCTCTCTCTCTCTCTCTCTCTCTCTCTCTCTCTTTCTCTTACTTCTCGTTTTTCGTCGTTGATGTTTCCGAGAGAACACATAATTTCTCCCATGAAATGTGAATTTCCGCTGATGTCTACGGCTGATAAGAAACACCGAATGGTCTCCATCTATTTATCTTGACAATCCTCTAAATGGATTTCCAATATCATATCTTTCATATATACTGTGAAATTAAATATGATAATTGAGAATACATGATTTATATATATATATATATTTATTATCATTAAAATTATTAATGATTTTGGCGATCATATTCTTTAAAAAATTAAGATTAATTAATTACAAAAAAAATATTACATTCCTCAACATCAAAATTTCATTTCAAATAGAGTTATCGAATGCCATAAATGATCCCGTACAGTGTTACACTAAACACACTCGATCGTTTCAACATGTATTGGCAGAGACTGTTGGAAGATTTGGGGTCCCATAAAGAACAAACGAAAGACAATGCAAAGGCACAACTCACAAGGAGACAAAAGCCCCCAACTGGTGGTCAACGACGAAGATGATATCACATGGTTTACGATCGTTTCGTCGATGCTTTATGCCTCACTCCGCGTCCGCGGACTTCTTCGACGTGCGTGCGTTTTCTCTTTTAACTTCTTCTGAGTCCTCCACGAAGAACTTCGTGGAATGATATAGGAACGCGAAGATGTCTTCTCGTCGATGAAATATCTCTCGAATGTTCTTTCCTTTTCTCTTCTTTCCTTTTCTTTCCTTTTCTTTCCTTTTCTTTTCTTTCCTTTTTTTTTTTTGCAATTTCAAACTTTGATACTTTTTCTCCTTGTTTGTCTCATAAAACGCAATAATAAATATTAATTAATGTTCATATGATATATTTAACGTTGTTATGGCGTATGCATCGAATATGATCGATTATATCTTTAGACCCAATTTTGTAATCTCGATTGAAATCATACGTTGAAGATGATAAGACAAGAAAGAGAACATTTCTTTAACGTTCCTCTTTTAGGTGCGGCTAATCGAACGAACCAATTTAGAATCAATCACGTAGGAATATGGTTCGTTCTTTTTTCTAGACATAGACAATGACTTGAAAAATTTATCGACAACCGAAACAATATAAATTAATAATTAAGTATATGTAGTTAAGAAAATATGATAGAAATGATGATGATGATGATGATGATGATGATTCAACGTCATCGCCAAAATAGATATATGTAAAATAAATAAATAAATTATTATTAATTATCTATGATAATTTTTATGAGATGAAAGAAACATGATGTAAATCTTTCCCGGTCCTCCCACCTTCCCGTACGCCCCCATCGCATATTGTCTTCTTAAGGATAAATTATTGAAACAATGACAGAGTCAGGATGAATTCCATCACGAATCTTATTCCCACCACTTGTAAGTCTGGGCGGCTTACAATAGACAGCAACAGCCTCGAAAGGACGATCGACATCTTTGCTGGTTTGATCGTGAACGTATGACGATCACGTAGCTCATTTCCTACACAAAACGTCATCGTGGAATTTCATTATGGAATAGACGATTAAAGGCTTGAGAGCCGCGAGAGAAACTTTTTACCAATCGACTGATGAATAGCAACTGACGATCCCACTGACTCATGAATCGAACGGACGAAATTGATTTTTTTTTTTTTTTCTATCTATAAATTTCAAACATTTTTACGTTTATAATATAATCACATAATTATTATCTAAAACTTCAAAAGAAATTTATATTCTTAATCTCGATGAACATATTAAATCAACGTGTTAATCAATGAAATCGTATTTGAGCTTGATTTAAATCTAAATCAAAACAAGAGAAGAAAAAAAAAAGAAAGAAAGAAATAAGAATGATCATTCTCATCTTCAGATAATGATCCCAAATCTAGGTCCAAACACGCACAAGTCTCTACTTTGAAAGTTTCAAAATAACTGTCACGCTAGAAAAAGGCATAGAAGGAAGGAAGGCGTAGGCTTTAACCCTAATTGCCATCTCGACATCTGCTTCCATCGTTCCTCTATCCATTAATTTGAAAGTTCTCACACACACATACACAACCATATATCTATATATATATATATATATATATATATATATATATCATACATTCTCTTCTTTCATTTCATTTCGTTGTACGGGATGAACAACGTTAGGAACAAAAGCAAGTTTTCGTAGCTCTTTTAATATCTCTTTTTGATGGATAATAAACATTTCCGTGTTATCCAAGATGAGAGAAAAAGAGAGAAAGAGAGAGAGAGAGAGAGAGAAAGAGAGAGAGAGAGCATCCTCTTCGAAGAATCCACTTAACGAAGGATGATCATCGAGATCAGGCCCACCCTTTTCCTTTTTTTTTTTCAAGTGCCTTAAGAGAAAAAAGAGAGAAAAGAAGTGAGAGACTAAGAGGAAGTGAGATAGACTCTGAAAGATCTGACAACAATAGATCCTCATCGTCGTCTCTCGCGATTCGATATGTGTTTGACGGACGTGAAGACCGTGGTAGCTTTCTTTAACCACATTTCTTTTTGAATAAAACCTTCTTCTTCTCAATCCTCTCCTTTTTCTCCGTCTTTTTCTTCTTCTGCTTCTTCTGCTTCTCAAGGGCTATCGATAAAATATCACCTGCTATTTGTTGGAAAACCTTACGAAACTAAACAAGCTTATTCTTAGATGATTGTATCAAGGAAGAACTATAAGTACCTGGATCTTCAATAATTCATCTATTTTTTTTCAACAATATTTATCAATGAATTAATTGATAGAATTAATAATATTAATAAAACGTAAGTATTACAGACAATGATTAGTATTTAATATTTATTATATATATTAAATATTTTTGTACATTGATATACAAATATTATTTAAGAATCTAATAGTATCGGTACTATTATCATTTAAATATTACTTTTCATATTATTATTCGTACCATTTAAATAGTAAAATTTCAAAATATATTAATATTAATTATCAATACAAAATTAATATGAAAACTATCAGTACCAATGGAGATAGATAAAAAGAAAAAGAAAAGATTTAAGGTATATCTTAAGTATACCTTAGAGATATATTTAAATACACATATATTTAAAATACTAACGATCCAGAGTTTTAAAATTCTGAATATATTTCATAGTAAATTTATTTAACTAGTCTTAATGTGCAATATGCCTAGCACATATGTGAAATAAACGATCTCGACTACTCGATACGACGATCGTACGCCTACGTATGTATATAATACGATTCCTGTTGCAATGCGGCATCGTTCGATCGAATCAACTTCTAAGTATACCTATATATATACTATATATATAGGTATACCTATATATATATATATATATATATATATATATATATATATAAAGAAATCTTTTCGAATCAGATATCAAAGATAAGTCGTATAAGATCGTCTCAAAACTTTCGGCTTAACTTTTTTATACCATAAATGGTATGAGGGAACATTCATCAAGGATAAAATACAGAAGCTACTTATCTCTATCTTTGTTTTTCATTTTCTCTCTCTCTCTCTCTCTCTTTCTCTTTATCTATCTCTTTCTCTTTTCACTCCCAGACTCCGTTAAGTAGTCCACCCACGCAACATCGACCTTTAATTCGAATCGTTTCTCCCTGCCCCATGTAACGATCTCTCGACGAGCGATAAATTTCTTATGATGGTAGGAGAAGCAAAGAGAGGATATATCGAGAGATTTGTTTCATACACTTCACTCGAAGATAACGATCAAGTTACGCGAACGATGACGCGACAGGCCTAAAGTGGTAATCTCCAATAACATTTATTTCGATTTATATACCGGTCTCTTTCTCTTTCTCTTTCTTTTTCTCTCTCTCTCTCTCTCTCTCTCTCTCTCTCTCTCTCTCTCTCTCTCTCTCTCTCTCTCTGACACAGTAACAACTATTTGAAAATGTTAGTCATCTTGAAAAATTATATCTAATACGATCGTCTTACTTAGCTCTCTAAAACTACCTAAGCAATCAGAAATAATTTAGAATACATATAGTATATACGAGTACTTTACTTGGAAGTTATAGAATAATAACTTAGAAGTAATCTAGCTCGACTATACGCTCGCAAGAGAAAAGAAAATTGTTTGAATGATTATTATCACGATAAAAAGCACGATAAGATTTAAATATATACACTCTCTTCATGATACTATTGTCATATTTTCGAAGATTCAATTTCCATTTTGATCCAAACGAAGCAACATTATTTGACGTTCAAGATGTGTCAAGAAAAAGGACGATATCCTTTCTCTCTCTCTCTCTCTCTCTCTCTCTCATTCTGTGAGATCGATAAAACTTCACGATAATATATGCGAAGTAAGTAGTAAAACGAGAGTGTCCTTTGTGTTTGGCTAAAAGGATTTCGAAAGAAGCTTTTGGATTATCGCGAACATCGGAATGACAACGAAGAGAACATTTTTTTTAAATATATATATGTATGTATATTTAAAGTATATGCATAAAAAAAATATGTTAATATTATTTATCCTTAAATTAATATTTCGATCATGAAGATATAAAAAAAAAAAAAAAAAAAGAAAATGGTCATATACTTATTCGATAAAAGTTATTAATTGAAGAACAAATTGACAATTAATGCGATTAACTGTGAAGTTCAAATTTCCGATATAAATTATAGATATATAAAAATATTAAAAGTATCAAGAGCCATTTTTGATGACCAACCCGTCTTTGAATAAAAAAAAAAAGAAAAAAAAAGAAAAAAAAAAAAAAGTCATAAGTCGTAACTCAAAGCGATCTGATTTTTTAATTATATGCTTAAAGAGAGAAAAAAACAAAAATAAAAAAAAGAAAGGAACAAAAACCATAATGAAGAACTCGTAAAAGGGACTAATACGGAATAAAAGGTCTGTTTCCAATTTCCTTAAATATAAATCATGGTAAGCCGTAAATTTCCAAGTTTCGTTAACTCGCGACGTTCACGTAATTAAACGTGAACTCGATAAAGAAGCAATAAAGCGTTGAGAAGAGGAGCTTGAGAAGAGTGAGAAAAAAAGAAAGAAAAAAGGAGGGAAGAAAAGAGAAAGAGAGACAGAAAGAGAGAGAAAAAGAGAGAGAGAGAGAGAGAGAGAGAGAAAGAGAGAGATCCTTGAAACGTCGCCGAAAGAGCATAAATCCTCGTTTACAATGTCGGGACACACGTGTTCGCACGAGTGAAGTTTGCCGCGCAGATGAATGAAACTCTTTGACGAGAAACTTTACTTTTTCTCTCTTTCTCTTTCTCTCTCTCTCTCTCTCTTTCTCTCTTTTTCTCTGTCTTTCTCTTGACCGACAAGATACGAACGTCTGAGTTCCCATTCTGGATTATCATCTTCGGGATGCTGGTGTCATCCTTGTCATCTTCGTTGGTGTTCGTTCTTACAGAAGCAACTGATCATACCAACATTAACCAGTAACAAGATGACATAGTATAGTAGATTCTTTTTAGCACGATTACAAGTCCAAGGAACAACTTTGCCACTTTGCTATTTTTTTTTCTTTTTTTTTCTTTTTTTTTCTTTTTTTTTTTTTTTTCTAATCAAAATCCAACTTTCCTTTTATATAACAACTGTAACTCCTCCTGGTAGACATCAGTTTCTTTCGCATTTTTCTAATAATGGATGCATCAGTCATTCCAACGTCATCTTGTAATATGAATATTATCTAATGATAAATGAATATTATCAGTGAATATATAAAGAATCATTCGCTTATCATTATTTATCACGGTATATGAATCTCAATCGTGACTAAGATCCTCGGATAATTTCTCACGCTTATATTATTATACTTATTCCCACAGGATATGTGCACATTAGAATGCATTCCATTCGTTCTAACAATTTTTCTTTTTCTTTATTGTTAAAAAAAAAAAAGGAAAAAAAAGAAAAAAAAGAAAAAGAAAGTAATAGTAGAATAGATAACGTTATTGTTATTATTGTCATTATTATAGTGATAGATTAGAGATTGTAGGATCATAAACGGTATTTCAAGTGAATGAAATAGTACAGATAAAAGGAGTAACTTAAATATTACTCCTTAAAAATATATTACGTATTTGTGTCGTTTTACCATAAAATGATTAATTATTAATTTATCTCTTTCATTCGTTCTGGCAGAAATAGGTCTTCTCACGTTCTCCCCCCACCCCTTTTTAAATTCCTACGTTACCTACTTGCGATCGTATGGTTGCAGACGTTAATGAGTAAGCGATGCTACGGGGCACAGCATCTTTTATTCATTTCACGAGAGATAAGCGAAACATCGGCCGCCGCTTTTACGTTTAGACTTACTGTACGACTACCATACGAGACCCCACGTGTGTTTACACGTGTGTATATACATACGTGTGTTAAGACTGCCCACGTGCGCCAACCATATTGCATTTCCGGTTCGTGAAATGTTATAAAGTTGCCCGCTCCTCTCGTGTATATCTCAGCGTGCCGACTATCGCGATTTCCTGTCTGTGATCTGTTATTCCCTTCTACTAGCTCTCTCTCTCTCTCTCTCTCTCTCTCTTTCTTTTTCTCTTTTTTGTTCTCACTTGGACTCTTCCAATGAATATTTTGATTATATGCTACCTATCGAGAAGTCAATCCTTTCCTTAAAAAAAAAAAAAAAAAAAAAAAAAAAAAAAAGAAAATAATTATCTATTCGAAGTGAAACGATTTATTTATTGGTGAATCATTTCAATTAAATTATTTTATGTTAATTTTTATAAAAGAAATAGTTTTAATTGGAAACATGTCGATAAGTCTTATCATCCATCTCGTTTCGAATTTAAATCACATTGAAAACTCCAATAGGTTCGTTCGACTTAGCTAATTCCTCTTCTTTTTTTTTTTTTTTTTTTTTTTTTTTTTTTTTTTTTTTTTTTTTTTTATAAAAAAAAAAATCATCAGAAGCAGATGTACGATAAAGGTAGATCTTCGGTCTGTTCAGAGAGAAAACGGGTGTATATTCTTCGAACAATAGCTATCCCGATTTTTGGACGTTTCGGAAGAAATCGTCGCAATGTACGAGGTCCTCATCATCCTTCCTCTCCGTGCCTACCCCCGTCACCGAAGGAAGAAAAAAAAAAGAGGAAAGAAGAACGAGGGAGAAGAATAAAAAATCGGTCGACTCAATCTGACGGATGGGGTAAGTCCATGCGGACAAAGGCTTTATTGTGCCTTCCATTTTATAAGGTTTCTCAAGAAGACTCTCCTTTGTGCGAAAATTGGGGGTTTATACGTGGCACGGAAATCGCGGAGGCGGAAAGGGATAGCGAAACGGGTTTCTCTCGTCCGTAAGAATATAAAAAACTGATCTTTCCATGGTTCTGATCTTTGAGAGAACCCAACGCTATAGCTGGTACATCTTTTTATATTGATTGTGTAAAAAAAAAAATGAAAGAAAAAAGCTATGCGCATTTTCCCTCTTCTTCTTCTTCTTCTTTTTCTTCTTTTTCCTCTTCTTCTTCCTCTTCTTCTTCCTCTTCTTCTTCTGCTTCTTCTTTTGCTTCTTCTTTTTCCTCTTTTCCTCATGCATACGTATAGCATTTGATCTCAGTATCAATATTGAAAAATAAGATTAAATACTTTTTTTTTTTTTTTTATTTCTTCCATCCCCAGAAACTTTTCTATATGTAAAAAAAAAATTAAAAAGAAGAAAAAGAAAAAGCAATGAAAATATAGTCTATGTAAAAGATAATAATTATAAAATTTACTTGAAAACGATTGAATGATAATTGATTAAAACCTCATTTCTTTTAATTATTCCAAATTAATGACTTAATTTTTAAGAATTATAAATAAAGTGATAAAGATTTGATTTAGATGAAAATAGAAAAACATACAGAAAGATAAATCGATCAATATTTGGATCGATTGAAATTGGATATCACGTCAATATTTTCAAATAGAGCCGATTAACCAAAAGAAATCAGATCAGCTTTCGTCATTCGATTCCTCGAGGAAGTTTGATTGAAAAAGGGGGAAATTTTTGAATCCTTTCCTTTGTAAATTTCACATAAAGGCTGTCGCCTTTACCATCGTCGTTACCATCCTGGTTACCACCCTCATGTCATTTCGTGGCCGATGAAGTTTCCATTGAAACGGAGTCGGCAGGTAACGTAAGAATTTCCAGAAAACGGGGATCTATGCCGACAGAAAGGAGGGATCCAGATCGAAGTTCTTTAAGGGTTTACGGCTTTTCAAGATCCTAACTCTCACACTGGACCTTCGAGTCCTTACCCAACCTCCATGGATAAGAATATCTTGGCGGCAAAAAGAGGAAGAACTTAAAAAAAAAAAAAAGAAAAAAGTGGAAAGAATAAGAAAAAAAAAATCAGATTTTTCTCACGGTAGATGGAAACCAACATGTAAGTAGATTCCCAGATCTTTTTTTTAAGCTTCTCTATTTGTCAATCCACGTCGAAAAATTTTCTACGATGTCTTATTTAAAATTAAAACCAATACAAATTTTCAATTGTTCAGACACATACATATATATATACATATATATATATGTTAAAAACGAAAGAACTAGTATCGTTATTGTATTCTCAGATTTAATCCTAACTTTGAATGGTCAATTTGTCTTTAAAAATCATTTGCTAACGTCCAATCGAAATTTTGAAAAAACGCCAATTCCCGATCGTTCATATTATCATTCATCATATATGCATGATAGAAATATTTCCTCTTATAAAAATGAAACTCTATTTAAACATATCGGAAGTTTAATACGAATTATGATTTATTTAATCCATCCTGAATGCTTAACCGTCATCGTCGCAACTTTAAGAATGACTGTAGAGATATAAACCCCCACAAAAGCAAAGATAGGAGTACTTAAAATGTAAAGAACCTTTCGTACCTTAGTCGAACCCCATAAACTACCATCTCTCTCTCTCTCTCTCTCTCTCTTTCTGCGACGAATTTGTAACATTTTATTAAAAGGATACCATCATCAATGTCACCTGAAAACGATTCATGCATTCATCTTTGTACTACTTTGTGAACGAATCAACTATTTTTAATGGCTCAACCATTTTGTCTCTCTTTCTCTCTCTCTCAAGAGAGAAAGAAAAAGAGAGAGCAGCCGGTTTTATATTTCTAACGGTCGTATTCATTCCTCGGAGATTTATGTATCATGGACGAATAAAAAAGAAAAAAGAAAAAGCGAATGAAAATAAAAAAGAAACTTTTACGACGGTGTTACGCTACAAAGTTGCTTCTTTCATAGATCGAGCACGAATTCGCGAGATCAAAAGGGATACTTAAAAGTATCGTAACGTTTAAGAACGATGATATAGGATTGGTAGTTATCGAGTCAGTTCAATTTCCAGCCATTACTTTCTATGTACCCAAGAATACATTAGTAAATTTATTAAAGTGTTAACCAGGTGCAAGGTACTAGTATACGATCATCTTATGAAAGGGCTTGTCAGATATTGTGATTAGATTACGTTTACATTTTAGTAAGGCAAATTTATTTTTTCTTTCTCTTTTCTTTTCTTCGATATTTCTTTTTTTCTTTTTCTTTTTTTTTTACAATAGAAAGTCAATAATTAATTGAAAAAGAGAAACGTGAAAAGTTGTATAATAAAGATATTATATTATTTATATCCTTCAAAATAATTAATAGAGAAAATTGTTAGATATTAAAAAGTCCTGACACATACATATCTATTGTGCAATTCATTTATATTAATAAATATCTTCTCTCATTGATTGTTTTTGTAAAAAGCTATTGTAACATTTTAAATGTCGTTTATTAATCAATATTAATTCTTTCGTATTTTTTTTTTTTTTCTTTTCTTTATGTCCTTATAGATCGGATCACGTGAATTGCGAATTTCCCATAAAAATTAGAAAAATGAAAAATAATGTATAAAAAAAAACTATTATTATATATCTTTTAACAGTAACCCTATACATATATAAAGAGAGAATATAAATTTCAGAAAATGTTTGACGTTTATTAAGCAATATGCTCGTATTAAAAGATACATTCTATCATTTTCTTTCCTTCGAATATCCCTCGAATATTTCAAACATTCCCTTCGACATAAATTTCATTCATATAAATCCGAGCCATGACATAGATCTCCTTACGAAAGAATTAAAAGGGCTCGTCGAATAATTAGATTATGATATCGAGCGCATAAACATATAACGAAGGAGAGAAAGAAAAGAAAAGAAAAAGAAGAAAAGAAAGAAAGAACGAAAAAAAAAAAAATATATATATATATATATATAAAGAAGAACGAATCGAAAAGTAAGCGCGGGTGTGGTAGTAGTGGAAGTATCTCGAAGATAGAGGATTTATAAGTGCGGCGACTTATTTGGCAGGATTGTTTACGGTCCAGGAAACAGTTTGTCGGAGGACATTCGCTTCCTTTTTCGCGATATAATTGCAGATTCTTCGCGTCGAGCGTTCACAGAGGTACAGGTAGGGCGGTCCTTTTTTGCGATCCTACGCTTTCGTTCTCCCTTCTTCGTTCTTTGTAAGAAGAAACTCGACTCGAAAAGGAGAGAATATTTAACTTTGTCTCTTTCTACCTTGAGACTCTTTTTCTTACCGCAGTTTATCACACCCCCTTCCTTTTTTACCGATCGAGCGTGCGGGACTACTACTCTACCTCCTTTGCCAAGAGCTCGATCTCTTTTACGGTAGTAGTAACAGGAGCAGCCTCAGATCTCGAGTGTCCTGATTTTTTATGTACCCCTTTCTACCACCATCTCTCTCTCTCTTTCTCTCTCTTTCTCTCGTTCGTTCGTTCGTTGGTAGCAGGACAAAGCTCGAAAAAATATATGGACAGGCCCTTGGAAACTGCCTTACGTTAATGGTCCATTGTCGAGGATCCTCTGATCATAAAGAGAGAGAGAGACCATTTCGTCCAGGACTCTCGAAAACTCGAATATCAAAAAAGAAAAGATATTTCCAAACCGATTATACTTTGCTTCACGATCTCGATATTTATTATCTTCTATATATATACGAATGTATTCGTATGTTGTTCTTCGTGTTATTTAATGAATAATCGAATAAAATATCAGGATCGAGGATATAGATAGGATATATCGAATAAATCATTCGATTCGAAAGAGGATCGAACTTTGAATGATCTAGCCAATGTACGTACTTACTTACTACCGTAAAAACATTCTTCTACTTTGACTCAAACTCTCGAGGGACGTCGAATAAGCAACGAGTAGTTGCTGAAGTGTCTTGACCATAACAGCTACGTTTACTGACTGACAAGTAGTTACGTCCGCAAGAAATTCTTCCCAAGAGATTCGAATCTTAATCTGAAGAGAGAAAGAGAAAGAGAGAGAGAGAGAGAGAGAGAGAGAGAGAGAGAGAGGATGAAGCAATAAATTTGCCACGACGACCCAATAGCCGTGAAACTCGTTCGCATAAAATTCTTGACTTTTTTCTTATTACTTTTCTCTGTGTCCGCGCATGATATATAACAAATGATGATATTTATAAAGAGATGCGAACAAACGTGAAACTTCGTAAGGTAAAAAAGATAAGCTTAAATAATTTAATCTTTTCATTAATATACAAATTTCTATTCTTATACTCTTTATCATTCAGTAGTTATCGGACAGTAGTTTAGCGGTCAGTTATGTAAACAATAACAAAAGTTTGACCGACTTTTTATAGATGACAAACAATCAATCTACCGTTGAATCTCAAAATACACGGATTTTTTTATTAACTCTAACTAATTATCCAATTAGTTCTCTTTTATATTTCGACGAGTGAATATTTGAAATTCTTTAACGACTAAAAGTGAAAACTTATAAATTAATACTTTCGATAATTTTACAATTATTTTTATAGTCTCTGATGTATAGGATTTAGAATAGGGTCTCCAGATGCAGCAACCTCCACGTGGTGAGACCTGGGTCGATAATATTTGCGATATTCGAAATCTAAATCCAGATTATATAATGCAAATACTATCGGGCGAATGGCTGCATATTTCACTGCATTTTCAAAATCTTTCTAATTTCAATTAAACATTAATGTACTTAAAGTTTACTTTAAGTTATATATCGATAAATAAAAGCATTAAGTATGATGGAATTATAAAATAATTTCTTCGAAAAATGCATTGAAACATTCTTATTTCTTTATTATTACTATTTGTTCTTATTTATTTTCCAAAAAAAAAAAAAAAAAAAAAAAAAAAATAGTCATGTTATATTCAAAAATTTCTGTCATACATTAATTCGGTTATTAGATTACGCAATACAATTTTTAAAATTATATTATTTATATACCGACGTAACAAGCTCATAATGGGGACAATTTTTCATTATTACACTTGTAATTCATATTTTGCCTATATCTATCGTAATATCACATGACACGAACGTACACAATGTATACGAATCGCGTAGTAGTATTTATCGACTTTATCGATGGATAATTCGTTATCATTATCGATAATATAGAATTACGTTTTTATCGTTTGAAATCTGTAATATCGACACAAGCGTCGATAATAACAATTATACAACAATGGCTGCTCATAATAGAAAAGATAGCTGGTAGGTTGTATCAACACATGTGTTTAAAAATTATTAAGATAAAAATTGAATAATTTTAACAATGGAAAAACATATGAAGCCTCTACAGCAAGATAATACAAATTCACTATTAATAGGCATACTAACGGCAGTTTTGGCTATCATAATAACTTTAGGTAATTGAAAGTAAAATTTTAGATTAGCCTAACCATATGCCATAAACAGAATTTAATTTATTTTTATATATTCTCATCTCTTTTTTTTATAAAAATGTCACAAAAAATGATATTGCTATATTTAACTTTATTATTCATATAGATATGAACACTCGTTCAATTTGATATTTCAATTCATTTTATCAATTAAACAATTGACATGATTCTTTTAAAACATGTCGATTATTATACAAAATTATTTATATCATTAATATTAACTTTTGGTAACTTAAATTATTTAAAATAAATCAATATATTATTGAAAATATATTATTATAATGATATTCAAGATATTATTCTTGAGTTCATAATAATATAATAAATATATTTTGAGTATAATTTAATTAAATAACTAAATGTGATTATATTTTTCCTTTTTAATTAGATTTCATTCTCATTTAATTTTTGATATAGTAATTTCATTTATTTTTCATTTAATTTTGTCTAATGATCAAGTTCATATATTTTTAAATTTTATCAAAAGTAATATAATTTTATCTTTATCAATAGTACTATATGCTATATGGCGTAAAAGAAGATCTGTTGGTCAGAATATTATATTGACTGGACTTAGTGATTCTGGAAAAACGTTGATATATGCACGTTTGCTTTGTTCCAAATTCATTCTAACTCATACATCTGTTAAGGAAAATATAGGAGATATAAATATCAATAATGTAAGTATTCATATATTTTTCTCATATTTGGCAGTAGGATATATAAATTAAAAAGCAGTTTCAAACGTAAAGATTAATAACTTTTGCTAATTTTTGTTTTAGAATACATTAAAGATCGTGGATATACCTGGAGATGAACGTTTACGTTACAAATTTTTTGATAAATATAAAATATCTGCGAAAGGAATTATTTTTGTCATTGATTCTGTTACGTTTCAAAAAAATATTAGGGATGTGGCAGAGTAAGTATCAAGAGTACTATATGTAAATCTGAATATTTCAAAGATGAATTAACATAAATATTTCATAGAACAATCTATAAATTATGTTTTTATTTAGGTATTTATACAACTTATTGTCAGATATAGATGGGCACAAAAAATTGCCAATATTAATATTATGCAATAAACAAGATCAAACAATGGCTAAAGGTTGTACTGTGATAAAATCATTATTAGAAAAAGAATTAAATCTTTTAAGATTAACTAAAACTAATCAACTGGAAGCTACAGATGCGACATCCTCAAATGTCTTTCTTGGAAAATCTAACAAAGATTTTGAATTCAATCATCTCAATTCAAAAGTAGAATTTGCAGAATCAAGTGCCTTTATCAAAGATCCTGAAACCCCTGCTCAAATGGAAGCATTGGATGCATGGTTACAAAATGTTATGTGAATATCCTATGTATACATCTTTTTTTTAATATATAAATTATTTGTTTGTAACTGCTTTTTTTTTATTAACTTGTTATACATATCAAATATTTTTTTATTCATAGAAACTGATCCTACATTTAATTAACTCATCCATAACTTTATTACAATAATCCATTGAATAAAGTTAAATATCCATGAAATAAATCCATAGAAATAACAAATAAAAATATTTATAGTTTTCTTTTTTAAAAAAAATGATAATACTACCGATAAAACAAGCTAGTGTTATTCAAAAGGTTTAAATAAAAAGGTAATAAAACATTTATAACTGAATAACAATTTTGAGCCATTCAAATATTTTCTAACATATCATGAAAAATCAAGTAACTTTGAAAATTATAAAGATTTGTAAAAATTATATTAGAATGATGAAAAATCTAAATTCATAAATATTAATTTTTGTACACTAAATTAATAAATTAATAAATGTTAATATTTGTATTCTAAAAATGTAGCCTTATGCTTTGAGTAAATAAAATAGTAATAAAAATGACCTCTGTGTGTACATACTATGTTATATATGTTTGTATATATATATATATATATATATATATATATATATATATAAAATATAATATTGAAATTATGTACTCGCTAATAAAAAAAAAAATAAAATATACTATAATTTTTCGAGATTACATTTTAATATTAATAAAATAGACGAGTAATACAAAAATATATTACTCTTTAAGAAATATTTGAAAATACTCTTCTTTACCCTGGTACCATTTCGCACATAATACGGTCCTGTATTTACGTAGATAACGGGTAGAAGACAAATATTAACCTTGACTACATACGAATTATTTAAATTGTTACGATGAAAAGATATCAAGAATAATAACGTGATGAAAGTAATAATAAGATACTTGTAATATAGTATAACAAATTCATTCCATTAGAACGGTTTATTTTTGTAGAACTTATCAGTCTCGGTCAGCTTATCGATTGGAACATTAAGTAACGAGAATATTTGTCAGTATATGCATAAAAGCATTATCATTGAAGTGTTAAAAAAAACAATACAGACCATGTCGGGTATATTACATAATGTTGATATAGGAGGTATTTATTAATTGTTTAGAATTATTATAATCACTAATTACGATACGTCCTATTAAATTATATACTTTTATCATCGATAACTGATAGATTTTTTTTTTTTTAAATAGTTTTATATATTAACAGTTTAATAAAGATTATTCATTATTTCATTATTATAATGAATGTGTTTTAGATATGCGAATGAAATACAAAAATAGAAGTGAAACGTTTATAGAAGAAAATTTGGTAAGTAAAGAACCAATAGGACAATTCAAAGCATGGTTTGATGAAGCATGCGAATCACCACATATTCTTGAACCAAATGCGGTATTTCTTGGAACAGCAACTAAGTAATTTAACTCTTAGATATATGAAACATTAGTAATGCAGCATATAATAAATTAATCATTATTTCAGAGATGGCATTCCGTCTGTAAGAACAGTATTATTAAAACATTTTGATATGGAAGGTTTCAAATTTTATACAAATTATAACAGCAGAAAGGGTAAAGAAATAGTGAGTTTACATCCTTCTATTATTTTCTATTATTATAGTATAGATCGTATAATAAAATCGTGTTTACTTGATTCTTAGGAACAAAATCCCAATGTTGCAATGACCTTCTATTGGGAACCATTACACCGAGCTGTATGATATACAATTTATACATTTCTAAATAAAAATATTAATTTAACATTATTGATTTATACATAGAATAATATTGTAGGTACGTATAGAGGGAACTATTGAAAAAACTTCAGCTAATGATTCCGATGAATATTTTAATAGCCGACCATTTCCAAGTAAGATAGGATCTATGTCCAGTAAACAAAGTACTGTCATTGCTAGCAGGCATACTCTTATTGTGAAAGAAAGGGAATTACTTGCTCGATATACGGAAGATGATATTAAAAGACCAAATTGGTGGTAATGGCATTTACAAATTTTCTCTATTAATCTTCCTGTATAGTTATATACAATCAATTAATCGATTTTTTCTAGGGGTGGTTACATAGTTAAACCAAAATCAGTTGAGTTTTGGCAAGGGCAAAGCGATCGTTTGCACGATAGAATTCGTTTCAGACGACCAATTTCCGGAGAAAAGATTGATAATATTTTTGTTCATACAGGTGAGAATGGATGGGTTTATGAAAGATTATCACCTTAATAATTATAACATGGCATTGCAATTTTTCTTCCAATGTGATTAATTTTATTAGATTGAATTTACATTCCTTTCATTTCCAAGATAGCTGTAATATTTCCCTTTGTAGACCTAAAATATACAATTATATTATATTATTATATTATTTATAAAAGGAGAAAAGATTATTATAATTATTAGTAAAATATATATTTTTAAACAATTAATGAAAACCTTTTGAATTTCTCCAAACCACCTCAGTGTTGAACAGTTCATCCTCCTTTACAATAGTTTCAAATTGGCGCATTCCTCCTCCTACACCAAAGTAATATGTCTTTGCAGCTATGAGTCTAAAAGAATTATTTAGTTGATATCAATCATTTAAAACTTATAAAAATTGTCAGTTATTATTCTTACCCAATGCCATTTGGTTTCAATTTCTTCTTAAACACTTCATATAATTTTTTATGATTTTCAGGATTATATATGGTTTCACTGGTAAAAATGAAGTCATATTTTTGATCCCCATTTTTAATATCTTTTTCAAAAAGCATCGTAAATGATGCCCAATCTCCACAATAAAATTCACACTTCTCCAATGTTTTTTGCTTGTCTTTGAAATTTAAAAAAACATTTGGTATAGTAACCGATGTAATTACTTCTGCATTCTGCAAAAATCTTTTAATATTATATACATCATTTTAAATATTTTATATCATAACAAAAGAAGAGAAATAATAAAAGTATACAAACATAATCTTGAAAATGGACGAGGGCATCTTTCAAAAGTGCTATCAATCCAATAATTCCAACACCGCAACCTAAATCTAGCACCAATTTAGTTTCGAATTTTATATTTTCTTGAATTATATATTCAACTAAATCGTAAGTACATTCCCATATCTTCAAACCACCTTGACAGTTTGCAATAATTATTTGCAATAAGTATTATATAATTTTTTTAAATTATAACTTAATTATATATACCTTCATATTTTGCAGGTATAAGATCGGAATGCTGTGATTCTGCTTCGATTATATTGATAGAATTATTTCCTATTAAGTTGCATAGTACTTTGTCAGAACGGATTAATTTGAATTTAATTTCATCAAAGATTTTAGTTTCTACATATTCATCGGGTTCATAATTTCGATTATAATCAAATGGTGCTACTTCTATTCTAGATGCATTTATCCAATTAAGAACAGATTTTTCTTTATTAGTATTATTTTCTACAAAATATAATAAAAATTTAAATTATAGCGCCAATGAAAATAGCGGCGATAATTGAAATAGTATTATAACCTCAAACATATCAAAGTTATATATTTTTTTATAAATATCATAAAATGAAATTAATGAATACCTTTAGCATCATTTTTCTCAGAGAATCCAAATTTGAACATCTTATCTTTTTTATTATTATTTACTCATAAATCTTTATGAAAAAGTTTTCTTATACATACTACAAAGTTAAATGATAACAGATGATTCTCAATATTTTCTTACTAGCATTGTTATAAATTAAAACAATATAAATCTTATATATTAATTAGAATTAATTTAATATCATTTAATATTTATTGTATCGATAGTTTATAATTAATATATTGTGAAGTCAATTTGATAGAATATGACCAATCACAGATATGATGCACACTTACATCGTGCAAATCAGATTCATGAAAACGATATTTTCGATATATCGAAAGTTGTCAAACATAACATAACCTATTGTAACACACTTCTAACATTACTCATTTATAACAATTTAGATTTATTTAAAGTATTAAAATCATAAGCATTTGGTAAAAAAGTAATATTTATTTTAAACTAATGTTTTATAAAAAATGTCAAGCACAATTAACAGTGTAATAACTAATAGAGATCGAGATTGTTTGGCTTGCAGAATTATTAGTGGTGGTGGTCTGATTGGATCAGGCATTTACGTTTATTATCATTCAAAGAAATTACAAAAACCTAAAGGAAAAACAGTAATGTATACTATCGCAAGTGGTATGTGTATTTTATTAATTATCACATTAATATTTTCTTTTTCGGAAGTTTTATATTATCAATCAATTTTTGCGCATATTTTAATTATCGAAAATTTGAGGTTATCTTATTACTAACTTATTTGTTTTATTTTCAGCACTGGTTTTATTGGGGACTGCTAGAATAATGGATCTACCACCGTTTCGAAACCAATTTAATCATAGATAATGGATAAATATTTAAATATATAAGATAAAATATTAAAACTATGAACAGATTATAATATTGTTCATGTAACATACACAAAATGCTACTTATTTTCCTACTTTAGTATATTAACGTATTTACTTTATATAAAATTATAATACATTCTAGAACAAAGACCTATTAAGATTTAATAAAATTGGATAAAAAACATTGAAATATTTCCTTCAACTTGTTTAAATTTTATTGTTGTCAACATAGGGAGATACATCAATGTGCAATAATCTTATATAGTGCTTTATTTAGTTGAGAAGAAAATTAAATAAACACATTTATGAAAAACATCAATTTTAATGTCATGGGAGAATATACCATTTGATTCAGTAGAAGGATTTTTTTTCAAGTTTTCTTATTTTTTCTTTCATTTTTTTTTTACCTTTTCTTTTTTTTTTTTTGAATAATTTGTCTTCGATAACATTATTTGTATAAAACTTTTCTAATCGAACGGGACAATTACAATGATTTTTATCATGACTTCTTCTCTGGAGTTCTTTCACACAACATACGATTGAAAAAAGAACTTTGCTTATGATCAGGGTTGTGTCTGATCATTTCAAAGAATTGGAATGAATACTGACGAGTTTACTAAATTATACCCCTATATACCATGCAATCCTACAATTGAGACGTGTTATAACAATTTTCAAAGGTACTAAATAAAAAAAATTTTGAAACTATTGTAAAACATATTGAGAGATTTGAGTGTTTACAACCTTTATAAAAAGGATAATATCAGGTGTTTTTTTTTTTTTTTTTTTTTTTTTCATTTATCAAATATCTTGCTGGTGAAAAAAGTCCAGAAAGATTTTACGTAATTTTATTCCCAAACAAATAAGTGAAAATAAAATGTTTATTAATAAAATATAACATTTTTGTTTCCTGACTTATTCTTCTATACCTGATATTATCATCTTTAATTATTCTTTTTTCTTTCTTTTTTTTTTTTTTAACATGAATTTCTTAAGTATATATCTTATACACGTCTCAACTTTCATGAGAAAAAGAGAAACAAAAAAAATACGATGAGCAACGATACATTATTATCGTAAAAAATAAAATTTACTTTGTTTTTTTTTTCTCTTTCTTCCTATCAATCACAGATATGTACAGAGATACTCTCTGTACGTAAAAATTAAAAGTAACGAAATGTTCATCGCTAGTAGAACTACAAAACAAAGAAAGATGTATGTTTGGCCAGATAAATAATAATAAATGTTCCGTACACTCTCTGGTATTAACATAGAATGAACTTTTTCTAATGACAAAAATTAAGGTTTAATTGTACGTAAAACTAAATGTTCCGATAGTCGATCGTTCAATACCATGTAAGAAAATAGATTTGTCCAATCAACTATTATAACTGTTCCTTGAGTTGTCGAAACGTTTATGTGTTCCAGAGAATGTGTTTTCCCTTCCACGGGCTGCATATCCCCAACGATCTAAAATAATTAATTTCGTAATTTATTATTTGTTTTTAAAAATATTTTATTGATAATATCAATCATCTTCTGTTAAGACACTCACTACGATTGTAACCGCCACCACCAGTTCTCGTTGCTAATTCTGCCAATTTTGGATTGATGACTTGATTAGCCTCTTGAAGTACATTAATTAGATCTTTAGCTTGTCTGCTATTTTGTGGAGTGAAGAATGCGTAACTCGTTCCTGTACTTTGCGAACGGCCTGTTCTTCCAATTCTGTGTATGTAGTCTTCAGACGACGACGGATAATCGAAGTTGATCACATATTTTACATCGTCAACATCTAAAGAAAAATAATCATTATAAAGAAGGTAAAAACAATTGATGCGCATCATTTTCTCTTTTTTTTTTTTGCAATTCTAACAAGTTTTTCTTTTTATATTCCTGAATTTTCATATATCAAAATTGTTGTATAAAATAGTAATATGTAGAAATACAAATGCGAAAGCTACACAAAAAAAAATTGTAGATTTGTCTCTGATATTTCTTTCTATCTTGCATTACAGCTTATATTATTTGTTCCTTACATATATATATATATATATACATGCACACACACACATATATATATACACATATTTTTGTATACATATGCAGCTAAACAAACACCTATAATCATTCGTTAAAATATAATAAATGAAAATGGAATAGAATTTCTCTGTGTAACAATGACCAAAATAAAGTTACTTTGATCTATACAAATATGAAATATTTAATATGCTTTCTAAATCAATAATTCCACGCAACATAGTAAAGACAATTTCAATGATAGTTGAAAATAATATGACATCACGAAGTATTTATATACAAAAAGTTGAAGTGTAAAAATCGATAGAAAGAAAATATAATAATGAGAGAAAAAATGTATAATAAAAATTATATTGTTGTCTTCGGAATTATTGTCATAAAATGAAAGGATACAAATTAGCTTAGTTTATAAATTACGCATGAATGCGTACTTTATAACGCTTAAGTCTGCTGCATTATAATAAATACAAACCCAGTTACTGCTGAACATTGCATTCCGTATGACTGCATACAAAATGCCCCAGGGGGTGTGTAGTCTTGAATGCAAGTTCAGATCACAGAGTGTTGTGTCCTAAGCATCACCTTCGAGTAGCGATAGTAGCAAAATCAATAGATTGTTGTCTCTGACACCGGCTGAGCATTGGCTATGAAGTGTGATGGTTGTACCAAAATGGAAACCAGCGTTTTATCTCACAACCAACCAGCGCGATAACGCCCGCGCACCACTATACTTCTGTGGTACACAGGCTGTACACAGAGGCACATTAAGTACAAGTATTTTATATGCAAAATTGCGCACGTACTATGAGTGAGCCATGTTTTTTCTTTATGGAACGAGATCGTTTTCATCGCACACTCAACGTATTCTGTGCACCATGTGCCTCTGAAACAAAAGACAACCAGACTGATTAACATAAATTAAAAGATGCCCACACTTATCACTAAAACCATTTTTTTTTGTTTGTTTCTTTTTTTCTTTTCTTTATTATTTCTTTTTTTTTTTTTTTTTTTTTTTTTTTTTTTTTTTTTTTTTTGTCGCATTAAAACTGTTCTCAAGTCTTCGACACAAGCCCATCATATCCTCGTCTTAGCTCTCAGAACTAACACAATGGGAATAGATTGCATTAGCAAATATATTCGACAGCTATGCTGGTGGAAACACACTTTTACTTTATGTGCAAATTAGAAATAAAAGTAATTAATATTTAAAATTTTCGAATGTCAATCTTCAACTAGCATTACGATAAACAATAACTGAGATAACTTATAAGTAAATTATAATATTGCAAGAGAGTAATAAATTAAATTATAAAAAAAAAAAACAAAAAAAAAAACAAAAAAAAAAAAAGAGAAAAATATTCTTTTGTAAGATGCTTTACACGTACATTATTTTCCAAAGAACTGTTTTAGTTATACACTAATTTCACGTTCTTTTCATTGGAATCTCACAAAGGATTAGTTTATATACTAATAGTGAGAAATTGCAATCTACTAATCCCATAAATTTTTATGAATAAAATCTAGACATAATTGGTATAATTGCACTTACAAAATCGATTGAAAAATATTATAATTTGTACATATAAAATTAAATTATAAATTTCAATGTACAAATATTGAAATGAAGAACAGTAAAGCTGTATGTACGTGTGTCGATTGGGAATATATTAATACATGGTGAGTTTCATATATAAGATGTAAAGAATATTGTCAACTTATATACTTATTTTTACTAGTATATAAATATAGACAAATTATATTACATGAACGATTTAAAACTCACCATGTACACAAGATAGATCATTTAATGTGTAAGAAATCAATTTCTTCAAAATTATCGACCATACCGATTTCACCCCCTCTCTCATAATCATTTTCTTAGGAAATATTAAGGTCAGATTATTAAAACAGAAGGACCTTAATATTTTCCGAGGAAAAAAAGAAAAAACGATTTTGAGAAAGACATATATGCTTAAAACATTGAAAAGAAGCAAAGCATCACTAGAATGAAGAAACCAGTTGATTACACTTGAAATGTTCTATCCTTATTACTTAAAAGCATTTATTATATTGCATCTACTTATAAAAAGTAAAGAGAGATATAAGCTAAAAATATTGTTAAAAAATACCAGCTAACTAATGCCTTCTATTTTTTGGTTTTTAAAAGCTTATGTAAAGTTTGAGAATATATCATATACTTGTACTTTACACAATGTGTATCTTCTGAAAATACCACAGTTAATAGCAGGATCTATATTTACTACCTTATAAGTATAAAAAAAAAAAAAAAAAAAAAAAAAATTATTTTGCTATTATCTAACACATAACACTAAACTTTTATCAAATACTCTATCGGTTTATAACTTTCCTATAACGCTATTGATTTTTTCTTTTTCTTTTTTTTTTTTTTAAATATGATCCTACTGTTGATAAGCAGCATTCTCAGATTATGTCAAACATATGATTACATTGTCTTGTAATTAAAGTACTATAAATATATGCGCGCACCTACAAATATATAATATGTTGTTCATATTAATAATTATTTCACTTTATCCATTGAACAGTGAGGCATCACTTCATATAACCAGTCTGTGCTACATCGCCACCTCCCTCTGTTTATCCTCTACTATTCACGGAATGATTGAATAGTTATAAAAACTTTTTTGTTTTTTTTTTCTCTTTTTTTTAAATAGCAAAAAATGTTTTTCAGAGAAAATGAAAAACTAGAAGAAAGATATCACTTACCCAATCCACGTGCAGCAACATCCGTTGCTACAAGAATAGAACCTTTCTTGTTTCTGAATTCTATAAAATTATACATTATGTTGTATACATTGTTATACAAGAAATTAAAGTGATATATTCAAAAAAAAGCATACCTCTAAGAACATAATCTCTTTCTTGTTGCGACTTATCACCATGCATGCATACTGCAGGCCAGCCATATCTCCTAATATTTCTTGTGATATTTTCAACTTTCTTTTTTGTCTCTACAAAAATGATAGTCTTTCCACCATCATCATTTACATTACCAATTTCTTGAAGTAGAGTTCCCAATCTAAAATTTGTTCAAATATTTTAATAAAGTTAATCTTTTTTATTTGTTTACCTATTTATATAAACATATATTGTTCGCAAAAATAAAATCTGTGGGGGTCAGTTCTTCTTAGAGGTAAAATGATATGAATGCAATCAAAAAATTTCATATTCATCACTAATATCATCATATCACAGGGTTCTTTTTTCATTGAGAAAAAACAGAAACTTCAGGAAATTATGAATTACTTACTTTGTTTCTTTTTCGTGTTCTTGACATACATCAACTATTTGAAGAATATTGTGGTTTGCAGCCAAAGTCAATGATCCAATATTTAATTGAGTGTAATCCGTAAGATATTCTTCTGCAAGATTTCTTACTTCTTTTGGCCAAGTAGCTGACCACATGAGAACTTGTCGATCTGGTCTGATTTGTTCTATGATTTTTCTGATTTGAGGTTCAAATCCCATATCCAACATACGATCAGCTTCATCCAATACCAAATATGTACATCTTCGTAAATTTGTTGTACCACGTTCTAAGAAATCTATAAGACGTCCAGGTGTCGCGATACAAATTTCTACTCCTCGTTCAAGATCACGTGCTTGACTCCCTTTTGGGGCACCACCAAAAATGCAAGTATTTCTTACATAAGATAATGATCCAAAATCATTGACAACGCTTTGTATTTGTTGAGCAAGTTCACGAGTTGGTGCTAAAACAAGAGCGATTGGCCCATCTCCTCTATTTAAAGGTTGTTGACTGTTGATGTGTACAATAGCAGGTAATATATAGCCTAATGTCTTTCCAGATCCAGTTTGTGCTATACCAACCATATTTAGCCCAGACATAGCAATTGGCCAACCTTGAGCTTGTATAGCAGTCGGTTCTGTAAATCCTTGCTTTCTAATAGCCTGCATTACATAGTCAGGAAAATTTCCTTCTTCAAAAAATTGAATAGGATTAGGTATTTTTTCCCCTTTGAGAGTGATTTTGTTTTCTTCCCTAAACAAATCGACTTCACGAGGATGACGTGATTGTACATTTGGATGTGGTATATAGAAATCTTTTTTGAAAGGTTTCAAGTTCTCATAATCCCAATTTGGTTTTCTCAGGTTGGTTCCAGCTACATTGGCATTACGTGGTCCACGTCCAGCAATACCACCTCCACTATTTCCACCTGTACTTCCATTACGACTTCCAAAACGACTATTTGATCCTCCACCTCCATATCCATTTCGTTGGCCTACTCCTCCACGATGGCTCACACTATTACTACGGTAACCACCAGACATAGATCCATAAGTCCTAAAAAATGAATTAAATGCATTATTTAATCTAAATAAATTATTCCAGAGAAATAAAAGATATTATAAAAAAAAAAAAAAAAACTCAAATTTACTAGTAAATTATACAATTGTAGTGAACATAGAGAAAACGGTTCCAGACTTTAATGTGTGGACTCCGAAGGCATTCATTCACATTTTACTCTTCCTCTTACAAGCATTCATGCTCCATTGAAATACAAAATGGAGGCATGCCAAAATAAGAGGGTTATAAAATTATTTCGTTTTTATATTATATATATCTATATTAAAAATAAAGCTTATACTTGACAATTATATGCACATAAGAAATCAGAATTCTGAAATCGTTACATATAAATATAAAAAAAGAAAAAAAAAAAGAAAAAGAAATTATATCTCACATAATCAGAATTTTTCTATTGGACATTTTTAACAATCAATTTAATTTGTTAAGTATAAAATTTATATAAAATAAGGATTAGTAGAATACTAACCCAAGTTTTATTAATCCAAGAATAGTGCTCCTTGTTCGTATCCTTAAACGAAGATATTTTGAATATATATAAAAAAAATAAATCCAAATATAGAAGTAAATAAATCGACAACCATTTTGAAAGTGCTACAATATCTTCCAAAATATTCTTTTCATAGCATTGGAGGGCAAGATGGATACTTCCATTATGGACGGTTCGATAAATTCGCGCATTGCAAATATAGGCAATGCGCATAATGGAAAATTCCAGAGAATTACACAACGTATTAAAAGGCTTCTATGAATCACTGTATAATCCACTAAACTATAGTTCTTAATAAAGAAAAAATTCCAACACCAAGAAGACTGAAGTAATTAAATGAGATTTTTTTACTTACATGTTTAATAGATTGATAGGATGCTTCAATCCCCGAAATATTAGTGATTCTTATGAAGATTTTTCTTTCGTTGAAAAGCGGCAAAGATTTCTATAAATAAATAATGAAAATGTAATGATTTGTTAATACTTAGAAGATATGCGATTATAATAGGGTAAAGGATATAAAAAAGTAAAAATAAAATAAATGAAAAAAAAAATTGCAATTATCAGAATGCAAACTTACCCGTACCGCTACCAGGGACAGAAAGAACGACCCAGGCAGATGCCGGATATGAGTCACCTAGGATTCTACTTCCTAAAGATAGTAGAGGGGGTAACAAGAACTGCGCAGAACTTCAAAATGCATCGTTAGCGCATACTTTCCATATATTGATCTCTTTCTACGTCTTATATATTAACAAAAATTCACAACTAGTACATTTTATAAATCCATGATTAAAATAAAGCTACATTACGTATAAAAAAAAAAGGTATACTAAGTGTCAATTAAAAATTACAAATTTATGTATAGTTTATATAATAAATGCTTTATGATACAATGATTATACGTATTTGCTACCAATCAAAACAATCTATCATAGTCTCATCTTTCTGATTGGTCTATATATTTTATATACACGTGACTAACTTATGGGACGTAATACATATATATATATATATATATATATGCATGTGTGAAGTATTGGAGATTACCTTAATTGTTTTATAAGATAAAAAATAGCACAGTAAATGATCGGTAAAAAAAAAAATTATAATAGTTGATCGTAATTTTTTTTTTTTTTTATTAATTTATTTATATATTTGTACCATTAAAATAATAAATAAAATAAAGATCAAATCTTGAGAGCATCGTTGCTGATCAGTGCATTGTTACGGTGTAACAATAGTAATGTTTCATTCATATTTTATTACACAACATTAGTTATCTATTTTTTCAAATCAATATTGTCATATATTCTTTAAAATTAATAAGGCTTGTTCATAAAAAGTAAAATGTAAAGCTGTCGTCAATGCAGCTTTTAATTGACTTGGTAATAAACCTTTAAACAAACCTTTTACACCCTCATCTTTTATCGTTACTCTTAAACAATCTATCAAACCTTTGCATTTAAAAAATCTACCAAATTCTTTTCTACCATATTCAAAACCTTGTATTTGCAGTCTTTTTCGTGCTAAATCCATTGGATATACAACGGTTTTTGCCATTAAACCAGCTATACTACCAGATATCATAGAATTGTAAAAGTTCGTTTCAGTTTCTTTAAAATACTTTTTATAGATATCTACAAGATATTTATAAAATAAAAATTGTAAACCAGTATGTGGAGCAATTTGTAATAAAGTTGGTGATATTCCAGAAAAAAAGACCTTTGGTGATTCTTTATGCAGAATGGTACTGTGAATAAAACATAAACACATGTTAAATTAAAACAAATAGATTACGTATATAATTTGTTTTAATTACATTAAAATGTAATTAAATATGTTTTAATAAACTCACCTACATGAGTGTAATATACCTTTATATACTTTGCAATTGTAAGATTGAGCTATTAATCTTGTTCTAATAGTATCAAAAGGGAAAGATACAATGGTAGCGATACTTCCAGCACTTGCACCAGCCACAAAATTTGTCAAATATTTCCTTTCATTTAAATATGAGTATTTATCAGAAAATTCCATAATTACATTGTAAGAATAAAACTGTAATGACATCAATTTTTTCTTTCAATTATAATTTCTAGTTATATTTAACATTATATTTTACCTGTCCTGTCCCATAAACTACAGATAATAATTGAGCAGGCATATGTCCCTTCCATAATGCAAATATTCCTTCTTCTTTTAATATCAACCAAAATGCTTGGAAAATAGATTGATATTTACTAGCATGATGTTGCCCTATAGGTTCTACTTGCAACTATAAAAAAATATAAAATGTAAATAATTTAATGATTTTATGAGATAAAATATATATATATATATATACGCACGATATGAATATTTATATATTATCATAATATTATAATCTTTATATTACCTGAAATCTTATCTTTACAACATCCAAGGGCTGACAAGTGAAACGTGTAAGAAATCCACTAATAGCTCCCGCAATAGCATGATCTCTATTATTTTCTTTAGCCATTGAAAATGTAATCATTAAATGTTCGTTATATAATGGCCATGATTCTTAATTTAATTTCTTGTATTTATTAAAAATTAAAAAATAATATATTATCACTTCTCCATTTTAAAGAATAATACTTTTGTTAAATATTTTTAGACTACAATACTTACAGTTTATAAACATTACTGTAATTCCAGATAATAAAAATAAAAACGAGGATATTTTATTAATATATTATAGTATTTTCATATTTATTATCATCAATTAAATAAATGTATTTTCAATTAAAATTATTTCAAACTAATAGTACTTGTTTTTGTCATATGTATTATTCATATTCTCTTTTTCTTATGTGATCACAAAGACACATTCTGTATAACATAACCTAATTGTGGAACGCATCCACATTGATTGGCAATTCCATTGTTATACCGGTGGTCCCACTACGAACGAAATAGATACTGTAAAATCTTCGGTAAATAAGTAAAACGAGTTAGTTGATGTTTAACGTACTTATTTGATAATTAAATTATCTAAGATAAGTAGTGCAGTCTTTTTTATCAATGAAACTTCATCTGACATGTCTTACACTGAATTGGAACATGGTTATCAGGCAAGTAAATGTTAACATATATTTGCAATACAAATTTTTCAGTGAAATATATATCTTTTTAACATAAAATAAAATATTAATATAATGTTTTTTTCAATAACTCTTTTATAGGGTCTACGGAGTGCAAGCCGACCTATATTTTATGTAGGCGATATCAATTCTGTACAATCTAATCTTATTGGCCCTGTTGCATCTTCTATTTATCGATCATCAAAAAGAGTAAGCAATAATTATTATGATATACTAAATTTTAATATTCACTTAGATAATCTCACTTAATAAAAATGATGTGGTTATTGTGAAAAAATGTGGTTATTTTAATCACTACTATAGTAGAATTTTGTTTTTTATTGTTGCGCATGTAATAGATAAATTTGTTTATTATTTGCATTTCATGTTTTTTTTATATGTCACAGTGTTTTTAGTCTTTTAGTATTATATTTATTTGTTTAAAGATTATAAATTAAAATATCTTAATATCAAATGAATAAATAAATAAATATTATATTTGTTATTATTGAGGATTAAAATAAGTATACAATATGAAAATATAAGATAAAAATATATAAACAGCCATCTTAGATTGGTATTAAATTATTAAAAATATATTTTATGCATTCAGTTTTTTCAGTATATAGGTATTAAAAAGAATAAAACTTATATAATGCTAATTTGTAAATTAATTTATGTAAAAATATATTTATACTTACAAAGAGTAAAAACATGAGATAATTTAATAATGTAATCTCCATATTTATATGTAACACTTATAACAAACATTATATAAAAATATATTTTTTTTAATGTATGTAGATCTTTTTATTATTTATTGCTTGTTACACAGCGAAAATTCACAACATAATGAACAGTGTTCACTTAGGGAGTGTCCAATCATCCAAAAATAGAATACCCACTACTCACTTTGTATTTTTGGTTATTTTATGCATAGCATGTTCATGCGTGGTTTTAGTTGAAGTCTTTACATTTTTTCATTATAGTGCTATATAAAAAAGTATTCATTGAAAAAAATTTCCATAGTGTATTCCATAGTGTTATTATTATCAAGATATCAAATTTTACTAATGGAAAACTGCTATACAGTACAAATATCATATATATATTTATCAAATAATAGTAACATAGAAACTAAATGAATTGATTTTACAATTATATTATCAATATTTTTTGAGCAATATCATCTATTTTTTTATTTCTATCAGGTATTTTTATATTAAATCTCTAATTAACTTATTATCTATGCATGCACTAACTTTAATATTAAACATTGTAATAAAACAACAGATTTAAATTTATAAACAAATTGGAATTACATATTTTTTTACAGTAAATCTATATGAATTGATGTATGATCTATAATATGTATGAATAACTGTATATTCAACTTTATTCTTACAATGGAAACTATAAATCCTTCTATGTCTATCGTTTCAACTTCTGAAGTATTTCCTGAAGTATACATTATTGATAATGAAGCAGAACCATATTGGCTAATAATGATGGTAGAGTTTTTTATTTCGATTATAATTTAAATTTGCATTATTTATAACATGTATTTGCTCTTGTAATTGTTAAATGCGTGATGTCTACTAATATATGTTATGTATTATAAAAAGAATGTAACATATTTAATTCATTTGATTTGCTTGTAGAATTATATGTTATTAGTTTCAAAAAGTCAAAATTTTATATATATATATATATATATATATATATATATATATATATAACATTAACTTTGTCTATCTCAATACAGTAAAGCATACATATATATAAATCATAATTCGTGTAACTTTATTTTTCTGTTATATACTAAATTAATTATAATACACAGTTTTTAAGAGTGGCATGTTAAAATACGTATCTCATTTTATTTTTTCTGTTATCAGTGTGTATTATGTACTTTTGAATTAATAACCAAGGTTTATGATATTTGTATAGTTAGCAAAGATAGATAAAGCCTTTATCATATTTACTTATTTGAAGAATATTCATGTATCAATGTAGTTAAAGTTTTCCTACTAAGACAGTTATTTTAAAGCATTTGTATACATATCCCGGCACTTGTAAAAGATCAGAAATTATTTAATATATTAAATGTCTGTTAGAAACATTCAATCTATAAAAATATTATATCGATGTTATCATTTCTATAAAGAGATATCTCTTACCGAAAAATATTATCTAATTACTTATAAGAGAAGTATAGATAAGCTTCATAAGTAAACTAGATATAAAATGACTATTTAATCTTCATTAGCTTATAATGATTATAAACTTTAAAATGAAATTAAACAGATCTATGAGTTTAGTAATGCAGAGATTTGATGACTGCAATATTTCAACGGTATGTTCATTTCATGAATTGTGAATAACACATAATGAAATTTCCAGAACTTTTAATCTATATGTGTGTAATGCAACACAAATAAATTCATAATCATAAGTAATACATAAATATAATTTTTTCCAAGATTTATGTTTCTAATATACTTGATATCTATTATCATTTGACTTCTTTTTCTTTCGTTGGTACTTGTGCTTCTTTCATTTATTAAACAATAGAAGAAATGAGTTACATATCTTCATCTCATTAAAAAATATTATTAGTATACTTTTCATAAAGCATCTGCCATATGTACTCAACTGTATAATTACAAATTGTATCTGCTATCATTTTACATAATAATTCATTCTGTTGTATTTTACACACCATTACCATCTAATGATAAATAGAACTATAGTAATAGTAAGAGTGTTATTAGCTGAATCATGGATTAGTACTACATTGATCGTGTACGATCTACCGTCTACTTCTCGACAATCGTAATAATATCGAAGTGTTCGAATGTTTTAATTATAACATGGTTATATTTACAATCATGTCTATTAAAAAAAATTTATGGAATGCTTTTAATACAACTTTTAAAGTTACATTAAAATGAAGTAATATTTAACTTATAAAGATTATATTAAATTAATAGATAAAACAAGGAAAATTTTTTTTTGATTAAATTAAGTTTAAAAATAACTGTTTTTAATGACATATATAAAATAGAAACTTAAATATAACACTAAAGATTGATAAAATAAAATCATTAAAAGAAATAAGATAATAATAATAAATAGATAAAGGTATAAAGTAAATACAAAAACTTTCTTCAATTCTCAGAAGAATGAAGTCATATGATAGTGATCTGTTCTAACTATACATATAGTGAGTGAGTAAATAACCAAGTAAACTATCTTTTATTATCAATTTAATATTTGTTAAAACGTGGAAACTATTTACTTTTGAAACTATTATAAATAAATATTGTTTTATGATTTAATACTTATTATATATAGTTTTTTTTATTTTTGGCTAATATACAAAACATTCCAATACACGTCAATTTCAATCTACCTATGTGTATCAAATTTATTATAACTTATTTTAAGTGTGTGTTACAAATATATAAAAAAGTTTTTTAACAACGCAAGAATTGTTGAATAGTATCCAAACATTTCAAGAAATAAAATTTTTATTCTTGGAAAAAAATACTATATTTGAAAATTATCTGTGGATTGGTGAAAAAGCTTTTCTGAATAAAAAATAATGGAATGGACGTGGCTAAAGGATTGGTGGCGTTTAAAAAAATGGCGTTATTACAACCATGGAATAGACGCCGAATCAATATCAGGCATTCAAGATGTTACTGATTTGGATAATTGCTGTTACTGCGATGAATGTTTTGTAGGTTGCAAATATGCAATTTAATAATGAGATTCTGCTTATTTCAATCACATATCAATGCATTATACTAATTTTAAGATGTACATGTTCCTATAAATAAGACCATTTTTAAACAAAACTACTATATTATTAATATATAATATTATTAATATATAATATATTATTGTTTGATTTTAATGGTATTCTTATTTATATTTACTTTTTTACTTTTAAATGAAAAAATAGAAGATATGTATATATATATATATATATATATATATATATATATCTTTATATATATACATATATATACACATTATAAAATATACTTGATATAGCTTATAGTAATACTTATTTTGTTTAGTAACCTTCTATGTCCTTCAGTTCAATATATTTCTATTTTGTTCTTAAAATATGTTTTATGTATAAATTATCAATACTTACGTGATTTAATCAGATTAATATTTTAACATATACTAAAATATAAATCATTAGATTATAGTAATATCGCATGTTTTAATCATTGCACATGCACATGAAAGTTTGAAAGGAAAGCAGATAGTGTTCTGTGACAGACATATGTTTTCCTTTTTATGTAGGCAATAACACATGTGATCAACCTGTAAATTTCTTATGTAATTAAGTGGAAAAGAATAATCAAAATAAATAATAGAATGAGTAATAGTCCACGATATGATGAAACTAGCCTCGATCAAAATACTGGTGACGAACCCAGCTTTTTGACCTGTCTAAAGGCGTACTGGGTGAGCACTGTTTAAGACAATCTTTATAGAAAATTTATTTCAGTAGCATTGGCAGATAATAAACAAGCTTGTAGTACAGTTAGCAATGTATTAATATTTATATTAATGTATAGATATTATGTTTTTAAATATATTTATATAATAGAACCATTCTCTGTTTATAAAGCTATGCTGAAATGTTATTAAATAACGTTGCTTGCTTTTCACACAACATGCACATACATATATCCATATACATATATTTACGTATTTTTTTATTTTTTAATTTACAATTAAGTATTTTTTCTATATATATATTAAAATATCCTAAATATTTATTTTTATGTTATAGGCCGAACTGTCAGAAGGGTGTGGTAATGATGATGCGTGTATGGGAGGTACTGATCTTGAAGGAGAAGGGAAACAAGTTCTGGTTGGCATATGTGCAATGGCTAAAAAATCTCAGAGTAAACCGATGAAAGAAATTTTAACACGACTTGAAGAGTTTGAATATATTAAGATTGTTGTATTTCCAGAAGAAGTTATTTTAAAAGTAATATTTTTTAATTTACATATTTTTCAAGACATATCTTCATAAATATAAGTGAAATCATATGTTTCTTATTTCATAGGAATCAGTAGAAGATTGGCCTATAGTTGATTGTTTAATAAGTTTTCATAGCAAAGGATTTCCTCTTGATAAAGCTATTAATTATGCAGATCTTCGAAATCCTTTCATAATTAATAATCTTCCAATGCAATATGACATTCAAGTAAGTAAATATATATGTTTATAAAATCTCTTATCTTCAAATAAAATTCTATTATATAAACTTAATATAAAAAATAAAATTATTTGATAAAGAATAATAATAAACATATGTATTCTATTTCTCTTAAAAAATCTTTTAATAGAATTTATATTATTTAGGATCGTAGAAGAGTCTATGCTATACTGGAAAGTGAGGGTATAGAAATTCCACGGTATGCTGTATTAGATAGAGATTCTGCTGATCCGAAACGTGAGTAACATTTTACCTAGTGCTTATATTTTACTTTTACATGCTTTAAATTTATTTTTTCTTTTTAAGTTGTTACCATTGTTGTTTTATCCTATTTTATACTATTATGCATTATTAATATTATTTATATTGTATTTATATGTAAATATACAGTTTTTGACATGCAAAAAACAAAGAACCCTTTCCAGATCACGAGTTAGTTGAATCCGAGGATCATGTTGAGGTCAATGGAGTTATTTTTAACAAACCTTTCGTGGAGAAGCCTGTATCAGCTGAAGATCATAACATTTATATTTATTATCCAACATCTGCTGGTGGAGGTAGTCAAAGATTATTTAGAAAAGTACGTATATATATATATATATATATAATTCAACAATCTTGATGTAATTTAATTTATAATACATATTAATAATTCATAAATATTTTATATATATTTAATATAGATAGGAAGCCGTAGTAGTGTGTACTCTCCAGAATCTCGAGTTCGGAAAACAGGCTCTTATATTTATGAAGATTTTATGCCCACTGATGGTACAGATGTAAAAGTATATACTGTTGGACCTGATTATGCACATGCAGAAGCTAGAAAAAGTCCAGCATTAGATGGTAAAGTTGAAAGAGATTCAGAAGGCAAAGAAATTCGTTATCCTGTTATATTGAGTAATGCTGAGAAATTAATAAGTAGAAAAGTTTGCTTGGCCTTTAAACAAACAGTTTGTGGTTTTGATTTATTAAGGTATTTATACGAATAAATATTTTATCATATAAATATTTTTTCATTATTTTTTTTTTTTTTATAATAATAATTGTAATATTTATAGAGCAAATGGACAGTCATTTGTTTGTGATGTTAATGGATTTAGTTTTGTAAAAAATTCCAATAAATATTATGATGATTGTGCAAAGATATTGGGAAATATGATATTAAGAGAATTAGCACCAACTTTACATATTCCATGGAGTGTACCATTTCAGTTAGATGATCCACCTATAGTACCAACTACATTTGGCAAAATGTACATTCTATTTTTAATTATATTTATGGACAATAAATATATAGACGTATAATAAATATTTAATTTTTTAGGATGGAATTACGTTGCGTTGTGGCAGTCATAAGGCATGGTGATAGAACACCAAAGCAAAAAATGAAAGTAGAAGTTCGTCATCCTAAGTAAGTATATCATAATATTATCACTAACATTGTATCAATAGTATCAATAAACAAATAAATTTGACAGATTTTTCGAGATATTTGCAAAGTATGATGGTTACAAACATGGTCATGTAAAATTGAAACGACCAAAACAATTACAAGAAATATTGGATACTGCACGTAGTTTGTTAGCAGAAATACAGCATCGTGCAGCAGGTCCTGAATTAGAAGAGAAGCAAGGAAAATTAGAACAATTAAAAAGTGTACTAGAAATGTAAGTAATAGTATAAATTTTTCTTTTTTTTCTATTCAAAGAATTTTGATTCTATAATCATTATTTGAAATTATAATTTATAATATAATGTTTATGTAGGTATGGTCATTTCTCTGGCATAAATCGTAAAGTACAAATGAAGTATCAACCACGTGGAAGACCAAGGGGAAGTTCTTCCGACGATGGTAACAATCATAGTATGCTTCTTTTATTCATTATGTCACTTAGGTAGAAATATTATACGTTTTTATATCTCTTCTACATAAGTCCGTGATTATGAAAGTGGTATAGATAATCAAAACAATTTTAAGAATAATATATAAGAGAGAGAGAGAGAGAGAAAGAGACAAAATATCATAATCACTAGCTCAAATATTATTAACAAAGTGATATATAAACATTGAAATAATTTTATGTATTGTAGTACAAATAGTTCGTATTTAAGTTCTTTGATATCGTCTTATATAATCAATAGAACATCAATATTACTTTATAAATTTCTTTTTTTTTATATATTAGATCGACTAGGAGAACCATCTCTTGTTCTAATACTTAAATGGGGCGGTGAATTAACACCAGCTGGACGTATTCAAGCCGAAGAACTAGGAAGAATATTTCGCTGCATGTACCCTGGTGGTCAAGGTAGACACCTTAGTGGTTCGTATCGTATATTCATTTGCTCATCATATATGCTTATTTATTAAGTTGAATATATAATATCGAAAATATTATTTATGAATTTTTATTATTTTCCTGCACTTTAGCCATACATGCTCATATAAATATGGAATTACTGGATTGAAGCAAATGTTGAAAAAGTTTGTTGTGTGTACATAGTTATATTATTTAACTTTTTTACATGAACAGTAGTTATATTATACATCGATTTTTTTCTTTGTTTTTTTTTTTTTTTCTATATTCACCATTAATATCAATTCATAAAACATTATTAAATATATATGTATATAAAATATTATATATTAATTACTATAACTCTAATGCCTTCATTATTAATTATGAGAGATAATATTTTTCTATGATACAAATATTGATTCATAGATAATTTTGAATATTATTTCAGAGGAAGACACAGAGATGTTACCAAATCACGGTAACTTTTTATTCTGTACCCATGCTTGTTTGTAGTTGTATGTAGATATTACATATAATTGTTATGCTTAGAAATAGCTTCCCGCAAAATCAATGCCACCAATAGAATATTCTTATAAAGAATATGTTTTTAATTTTTTTATAATAAAATATTTATACAATAAGATAAATATTATTATTACGTGGCATTGTTTTCAGCATTATGTGTTTTAATAATGGAAGTATATAACTATGCTAAATGCTTTTCTTTCATAACACAGAGTATTTGGTTTTTATTCACATATGGTCATCTAAATTACGTGTACCATTCTTATGTAATTAATTATTTTATAATAATATTTTAAAATCGACATACTTCAAAATTTGTTATTAGAACTAGTTACATACAATTTTTTTTTAACATAATGGTTCGTGTATGATTTAACTACATAACTCATGTTTTTATCAAACTATAGTATATTTCAGTAATAAAATAAAAAATATGATCATTGTCTATGAATATGATTATTAAAAAAAGAAAAAAATATATATATATATATGTACAACAATTTTATTGAAAGCATGATCATTAATGAATCAATTATGTTTTATATAGGTGAATATGCTGGAGCTCAAGGATTAGGTTTACTTCGTCTTCATTCTACATTTCGTCATGATTTAAAAATATATGCTAGTGATGAAGGAAGAGTTCAGATGACTGCAGCTGCTTTTGCAAAGGGATTACTTGCATTAGAGGGTGAACTTACGCCAATTTTAGTGCAAATGGTTAAAAGTGCAAACACAAATGGACTGCTTGATAACGATTGTGATAGTAGCAAATATCAAAATATGTAAGTTCATAATATTATCATTTATATAATATACACATACTAATAAATAAAATATATTTTGCAGGGTTAAAACTCGTTTACACGAATTATTACAACAAGACAGAGAATTCACTCGTGAGGATCGAGAACAAATTAATCCAGGAAATGCATTAAGTATTAATGCAGCCATGGATTTTGTTAAAAATCCTGTTAAATGTTGTCAACATGTTCATGCACTGATTCAAAAACTTATGGATATTGTACGCATAAAAAAGGATGATCCGAAGACAAAAGGTACATGCACTTTCATTTTTTTTATAAATATTGCTTGCAAGATAAATAATTTTTATTATTTCAGATGCAATACTTTATCATGGAGAAACGTGGGAATTAATGGGACGTCGTTGGGGAAAAATAGAAAAAGACTTTTGTACAAAAAACAAAAGATTTGATATATCCAAAATTCCAGATATTTACGATTGTATTAAATATGACTTACAGCATAATAATCATACCTTACAATTTGATCATGCAGAAGAATTATATATTTATGCGAAATATCTTGCAGATATTGTTATACCTCAGGTAACTATTCAAAAATATATATATTATTTTAATTATATATTACTATTATAAATATATATTGAATCATTTTTTTTTCTTTTTTTTTTTTTTTTTTTGTAATAGGAATATGGATTAACTGTACAAGAAAAGCTTACAATAGGTCAAGGTATTTGTACGCCTCTTTTAAAAAAAATAAGAGCTGATTTACAGAGAAATATTGAGGAGTCAGGAGAAGAAACAGTTAATAGATTAAATCCAAGGTATATGAAAGAATATATATATATATATATATATATATAAAATTTTGATAAAAATTATTATATAACTTTGATTAAGTTTTCTATAATAATTTCTACTGTTTATAGATATTCCCATGGTGTTTCAAGTCCTGGTCGACACGTACGTACGAGACTATATTTTACAAGCGAAAGTCACGTACACTCTTTGCTTACCGTCTTGCGTTATGGTGGCTTGCTTGATGTAAGTGATACGTATGCATGCTTAAATAATAAGTTTGTGTATATGTATATTTCACTGTTAAATTAACATCCATTACATATTTATATATATATACATATAAAATTTTTTAAATAATATTAATAAAAAAAATAAAATGTTTTCTATTTCCTATAATAATAGGTAGTAAAAGATGAACAATGGAGAAGAGCCATGGAGTATGTCAGCATGGTTTCTGAATTAAATTACATGTCACAAATTGTAGTTATGTTGTATGAAGATCCAACCAAAGATCCTAGTTCAGAAGAACGATTTCACGTTGAACTACATTTCAGTCCTGGTGTTAATTGTTGTGTTCAGAAAAATTTACCACCTGGACCAGGGTTTAGACCACATTCTCGCAATGAGAGTAGTCATAACATGGTAAATGGCATTGCTTTTTTTCTTTTCTCTCTCTCTCTCTCTCTCTCTCTCTATCTATCTATCTATCTTTTTTTTTTAATATCATCAAAAAAGTATCAATATAATTTCGTATCTTTTCTGCTTTAATTTAAGGGAGAAAGTGGTGGCTCTGGACAGGATAGTGTATCACAATGCAGTACACGCATAGAAGAGGAAGACACTGAATTAAGCATTCTAGAGGATGAAATAATAAATCCACAAATACAAACTGTATGTTATTTAATTCATGTATAGGATGTTCATAAGATCCTATTACTATAAGAATTAATTTATAAAAACTGTCAATTCGTGCTTTATTTTTCAAGACAATTTATACAACTATAGATATTTCATTGCAAATAAGTAATCATAAAATTTTTTTTTAATATTTGAAGGAAACTTCTCCTACTGTGGGAAATGATGTCGTAGATTCAACATTAGATAGCCCTACAACTAGTAGAGGTATCGATATGATGGACTTGGATCCTAATATGATGGATGAACCATATGATAGTGGATTTTTACAAAGTTCCGCACCTATTCCGATTAGGCATGTAATGCGTATTATCAAGTTGGTTTTCTTCTGTTTTTTTTTTTTCTAATTTATATATACATAAATGATTATCCTTGAAAATGTTCATCATTGTTTTTAATTGAAATAACGATTGTTCTTTTAAAGTTCAAGAACAGTCGCTGGCCATGAAGCCGCAAGACTTGGTAGTCAATTAGCAGCTAGTCAAAGACAGAGACGTGAAAGAGAAGCAAGTGTTATGGTGGAACCACGTGCTCGAAGTTATGATCATCAACATCAAGAAAAGGCCGAAAAGGGTAAGCTTTTTTAATATAATGCTTGCAGTATAATTTGTTTTATAACATTGGATATTCACGATCAATTTTTATAAATTTTTTTCTACCGATATTTGAATAATCAATTTTTCATTCATATCACAATAATAGTGCGATGCTCTTTTAATGGTAAAAAAATTTAACGAATTTGTGATATATAACTACTGCATGAATATTAATTGTTACACATTTTTCATGTTTTTGCACATCACAAATTTTGTGTGTACTCATGTTGTCTATATTTAAAATCAATTAGAGAAAATTTCTTGTAAATTATGTATTTTTAATAATATGATATATATATATATATATATATATATATATATATATATATATTATAAATATTATATATAGATATTTTAAAATTCAAATCATACAATTGTCTCTATAATTATTACAATTAAATAGATTTTATTATAATAGTTCATTATAATGATCAAGACATTAAAAAAATATTATATAAAGTATCAATAAAATTAACAATTTTTTTACAATATTGATTTTATATATGCTACATAATCAATAATCAATTTCTATAATAATAATAATAGATAGTATATCGTACGCGTAAATTATAGATTAGATATATACATATTAGGCAGAGATGATTTATTTCTATTCTTAACGATATAAAACGAATATTTGAGAAGAAAAAATATCAGGAATTATTCGAAACGAATTTAAATAAAATAGGTTTATTTTTAATTATTTTTTTGGATTATATAACATTTTTTGACATTGATGTGACAATGTCTTGTGTGTTCCTATGTCTTATTTTGTAGCTGCGGACAAGCTGCAGTATCAGAGCTTGGACGCGGTCAACAAAGAAGGTATGTCATTTTACCTTCCTCTCGTTATCTTCGTAAATCATTGTGTATAGTACTAGTATAGTCATTACAACAACATTTAATGAACAACAATTTCATTTTCTATCAATATATGTTGTATATAAGAATGGACCATTAGAAATAAAACACTTTAATATTTAATTTACATTTGAGTATGGAAAATAAAATGAATGAAATTTATATAATTGTTATTTTTTTTTTTTTCATATTCAAATATAATTTAAATATTAAAGTGTATTATTTTTAATGATCTATCTTAATATATTATATTCTTTCTGTGAATTATGTATTATTTTGTTTATAATTATATAGATCATATGCCATACAGACAATAGATTTAAGAATAGAAAAGAATCTTCTGCTAGACATTATTAATTTTATGACAAATAATTTACTTTAAATAGAACATTCATAAGTTGTTCAAAAAAAAAAAAAAAAAAAAAAAAAAAAAAAAAAAAAAAAAAAAAAAAAAAAAAAAAAAAAAAAAAAAGAAAAAAAAAAGAAAAAAAAAAGAAAAAAAAAAAAAGAAAAAAAAAGTATGTCTGCACATACAGGTAGGTTTTGCAAACAATAGAATTAATTTTAAAATATCTCATGCAGTAGTCTTAACAAAAGGAAATTACATTAAACATCTTGTAGAAGGACTTTCTTTTATTTTTTATTACATACTTTGATTTTACATTTACTATGATATCATGTTTTTTTTTACATACTTACTATATATTACACATGCATACATTCACATTTTCCATTAGATTTATATTAAAATTTAACATATTATTTTTTACTTTCCATATATAGGAATAAGTACACGTATAAAAAAGAAATTATAAATTATTTTTAAGTTTTAAAATAACTATTTTTTTATTTATGTTATATATTTTATTTAGAAACATCTATATTTATTGTGTATATACATAAGATTTTGATTTTCAGTATGAGAACTTCTACATTATTAATTAGAGTACAACTATAGTATAACTCTTAATGTGTGGTATGGTGCTGTTCACTTATAAATTTTATCAGAATAAGTAGGCAGCAGTTCGAAATAACTCTTTGCTCAGTGATAGTTGTGCGCGTGGAAGCCAACTAATTCATTTAGGCAACTACTTGAACCATGCATGCATAGTGTGTTGTGGTTCATGTAGTTGTCTTCCTAATTCCTTTGTCCTAATTTCATAAATGATTCCTAAATTAATTTATAACTTTTATACCATATAATATTTATTCATGGTGCTTTATATTTACATAAAATACAGCTCTATTATATAAAATGAATAGACATCATCAGTACACGGCATGATATAATTTAATGAAAATAATTTAAAAAAAAAACGCTTATAATAAGAAGAAAATATTTTTCTTCTGTTTTTATTTTTCTTTTTTTTTTCTTTTTTTCTTTTTTTAATTTCTAATAATTTATAATAATTGCCATCATATTCTTATGCATAATCGTAATTGTTGCTTGTTACTGTCTTTGTTATTACTAATTATATTTTTGTTATCTTGTGTCTCCTTTTAATATCTCTTCTCAAACATAATTGCACTAACGTTTTGTTTATTAACAATTGTGTTTTTATTATTGGGTCAATTTATGTATCTTCTCGTAAATTAAAAAATTTATATAATTTATCAATCCTATATTTGATACGAATCATTATTTATTATAGTTTAAAAAAAAATTGTTTATAAAATAAATTAAATGGTAGTAGATATTATATTGATTATAACTATTGATTATAACTATTGATGTTTGGTTGGCTTGCTGGTTGCATGGTTATCGTATTTCTTATGTGTCATAATATTGACATGCATACATACTACACTTACTATTTTTTTTACTTTAATTTTGGCAGTGAATCTTCTGATAAAAGAAAAAGAAAAAGAAAAAAAAAAAGAAAAACAATATTTACGGCTGATTATGCTTATAAAGAAGATATCAAATAGTTTAATTATTTTTCAAATATCAAATATTTCAATTGTTTGACAAATATCAATAGTTCAATTATTTATAAACATAAAAAATATAAAATTTCAATATCTTTTATTAATTATCAATTTAAATATACATATATAAAGACTGCTGCCAACAGTAATGCTTATCTATCTTTCTTCTTTGGTGCTGGGTTTTTAATTGTCTATTTCTTTCTTTTTTCCCTCCTTTGTACCTTGTCCTAATGCAACATCATCATCTCTAATCTTGATAATAAAATTTAATGACTTCATATTAATATTATTTCATTTTCAATCATGCAAAAAATTTATATTAAAATAAAACTGTATAAAACAAAAACAAAAAAAAAAGAAAAAACAGAACATTCAAATTACTATAAAAACACTTTGAATGTGCCTGTGTACCTGGGACAGCCTATAGCTTTACCACACTCAGTTAGCTCACCAGAATTACCTATTCCTTGTGTTCAAACTTCCATCCCAATTTCACCTCCTTTGATAACCGTACATGATATTCCTTTAGCTTCGCCTATCAATTATAATTATAAAAAAAACACAAGTGCACCATCTCCACCGAAAGATCTATTAATGTCAGATCTTGATAGCTATCATCTTTCTTCTGTGAATCAGGAACAATTGAAAAACAAGAAAACACATGGAGGTTTCCATACAGAGATAATTCTACCTAATATTAAAGTGGATGGTGAGTCAAATGATTTTGATCCTATGTCAGAATCTCCGTCAATGGTTAATTCTTCTTCTTTATCACTCTCTTCTCATAATAATTTATGTCCCATAGGAACAACAATTTCGACTGTTAATGTTACAAATCCAGTTGAAAATACTAACGATTTTAAACGGTCACGATCTTTATCACCTTGCCCTACGAGATGTCTTTGTTATAATTGTAATGTCTCTGAGTTGATTTTACAGAGCAGAGATCTTCCACCTTTAGAACGTTCTAACTTTAGGACCTATTTTGTACGATCTCTTTCTCATAAATTCTTTAATTGTTCCTGTTATACGTTGGCTAATATATGGCAAAACTTATCGCCAAATCTATCACAATGTTCTTCTTGTTGTGACATAATTTCTTCGACCGATAGTCTCGCACAAAATCGTGGTCAGTTTCTAAATCCTTCGTGTTCTTTAGTCCATCTTGCATCTCACTCTAATCAGAAAATATATAAGAAGCATTATTTAATTCCCATTTCACCAGATAAACAAACGTCTAATTCGCAATCTCCTACTGAATCACCATCCAAGTGTAATTGTATTTTTTCACAAAGACACTATCTAAGAAGAGATAGTCATGGTACGGATTTATCAATGTTGAATGAAATTAAAAGAACACCAACAGAGGAATCTATTTCTTATGTATTGAGAAGATCAAACTCATGTCCAAACATAATAACAAGATTTAATTTAGAAGTTTTAGTATCTCATTCTGATCCTCATAATTACCTTGGCAACAATAGTTCTTCCATATCCCATTGTCCTCAGAATCGCAGGCGATATTCTTGTTCTGATACAAAAAAACAAAATGTCTCACAGCACTTGATAGACAATGGTATTCTGCATGGTCATGTTCACAGTAACAATAGTCACTACCATGAATCCTCTCATTGCAAATCAAATAACCATGAGCCTAAGTGTCCACGTGCACCATTTTCCCAACTCCAGCCTCAACGATCCTTCTCATCCCCAGACACACGACCTTCGATCATTCAACCTGACCCTACCTGCACAGCAAGGCGCCACCGTCACAGTATCTCCGGACAGATGAGTTATTTCAAGCTGCTGGGATATAACGTTAGCAAGAAATTGACGGGCTCAGCAAACAGTCTCTTCAGTACTGCAGTAATCAGTGGATCTTCCAGTGCTCCGAATCTTAAAGATATGATTCCATCACATGCTATGATTCCGCAACATGTTGCTGGTAAGTATATATATATATATATATATATATATATATATATATATATATATGTATATATATATATATATATACATACTAAGTATATATATAATTTTAAGAACAATTTTATTTAATAGTATTACTATGTGCTCTAGAATGTATATTAAGTTTTTCCTACAGAATACAATAGGATAAGTACTTATTTATTAATTAATTTGATGTTGATCAAATGTTTTCTAATATTACTTAATATTTGAAAACTTATACTACATGTAATGAAAGATGTGATATAAAATATATAACGAAATATTTTCTTTTTTACTTTTAATAGCAATAGAAGGTTTTGGCGGCGTTCCTCCGATAAGACCATTGGAAACACTTCATAATGCATTGTCTTTGCGTCAATTGGATTCATTTCTTGAAATGATGACGAGTGCACCTTTGTTTCGAACTCCTGCTTCTTCACCTCCAAAATATCCATCACCTGGGGGCTCAGTCAATCCGAATCTTAATGTAGGAGGCATTAGTCGCGAGTACCAATCTTCTGACTTGGAAGCCGTCAGGTACTGTAAGAAATTAAATAATGTACCCTTGTGAGTATTGAATTTTTTTTATTTTTATTTAAGTTACTTCATATATATATATTATTTTATTGAATTATGTAATATTATATATCAATTATGTATTTAATCATGACGATGCATTTCTTATATTCTATAGTTATATACACATTTTATTACTTACATTGTTTTAACTATGTATTAATATATTATATATGTATAATATATATATATATATATATATATATATATATATATATATATATATAATTCTATTTTATTTTATTTAAATATGTATTTGTGCCACTACATATTTTTGTAATAGGTATATCACACCAACTCCAATTCAATACAAATCCTGTGGTGATGGAGATACCTGTGACATCAGAAATCAACCATCACCCACAAGTCCAAATAGTAAGTATATATTTTTATAATGTCAATCATAAAAGAATAATTATTTTTTATAACATTAACTTTAGGTACAGGATGGAGTAGCGAACCACAATCATTTCTATCTTCCGAACCATCATCCCCTGCACCAACATCAACAGGAGAGTGCAGTATGTCTATCAGTTTAATCAGTAACGATGGGTGAGTATGTGTAAATATTTATATTTAAAATATCGTAGATAAATTTTTTATCAGGATAGGATAAATAAATCTTAATGTTATATACATAGAGCACCATCGTACAGCGGAGCCCCAAAGTTTCCCACAACTCCGGGTCTTGATCTTGATTTCAATGATTTTTGTATGAATATAGATCAAGAGAATCACGAAGGTCGTGGTAGTGTTTCATATACAGATTATTATAGTAACGAAGACGGTCAAATCCGTAAAGGTCCATCTTATACGAGTACTACTCAAAAGACAGTTGTTTCATCGGATGATCTTCCTGTTGATACGGTTGATGACGACGAAGAACATACATTAACGTTGCGTCAAACCGAAGCACAGAAAAAGCAGGATGTTAAATTGTTATTCGAACAAGTAGAAAATCCTAATGCGACAAAATCAACTGTTGGTTATAAAAAAATAGGAAGGTAAATATTCTCTAATAAATTTTATATGCAGAATATTTTTTTTATTCACATACATATCTATTAATTTACGTGCTGTGATGCTAAACATCATATAACACTCGAAAATGTTCCATTTAATTAAGTTAGTTTTATGCGTCTAAAATTGTCCTAGAAAATTCATAAATGAAATAAAAATAATAAATATTTTATTGTTTATTTAGATTTCGCGTTGAGAGTATGGAAATATCAGACGACGATGTTAGAATTAAAGAGCCTAGCAGTGCATGTTCATCTACGGATAAGAATAAATTACTTACATTGCAAAAAATGGAAACTACTAATACAGAGAGAGGCCCAACTCACAGAAATAAAGAGACCAGGCATAAAAGAAAGAATTTTTCACGATCGCAAAGCGTGTCTACGCCAAAAACTTTTGTTGCTAAATCTGATACAAATTTCAGTTTTAAATCTGTCAAATCTAAAGAAAGCTCCTTCTCAGCAATGACGGATAAAGATTTGGAGAAATGGAAATTAAGCTCAACCAAGTCAGATCCTTCTACCTCATGTACAGAAACTCAAAAAGAACCGATCCTAACTATGGCTAGTAGTTTAACAGATAGCCCTAGTGTAACTATTGGATTTGACATACAGGATAAAAAGAACGAATAGTTCCTCTAATATCTGTATTCTATATATTTTATCAATAATTCTAGAAAATTTTAATAGGATAAAAGGAAACGGAGTAATAATTTTAACTCTATATTTTTCTGGATACTCTATATGTGTTTTATGTTATATGACTTTTAATAGATATCATTAAACGAATAGATATTATACTTTTATGAATATTATCTGATATATAAATAATATCTCCTGATTTTAAATTGATGAATGTTAAATAATACATGCAAAACATATGAGTACTTAATCCCACCTAATTGCACCAAAGTAAAAGTGAAAAATTATCGTATATAAAAAGAAATATATTATATATGTAATAATTTCTTGCGATAAAAATTTTTCATTTAAATTTTAAAACAATTCCGTAAGTATATGATTTATATCAGATATCAGTCTTGTTACATTTCGTTGCATTATATTGTTATTGTTTAGAATGGTAATTAATGTAAAAACAGTAAAAAAAGAAAAGAGAAAAGAATCTCTTAATGACTTAATCTCTTGATGACTTAAAAATACTTATCAAATATAACTTATATTAGTTCGTTATTATTTTCGTATAACTGCGTTTATGTATTTATAAATATTTATTTAGAATGTAAAAATCCTTGTGCGCTTAAATGTTTGCAGTAATATTTTTTCTTACATCTTGTTATTAATCTTCTTTTAAAACAAGATTTCCATAATAAATGAAATAAATATGAAACGATAGAGAGAGAGAGAGAGAGAGAGAGAAAAAAAAGAGAGAGAGAGATGTGAAATAAAATATTTTTGTTATAAATGTTTTAAACTTCTTATTGTAAAGTAAAGTGCAAGGATTAGATAGCATAAAAAAAAAATATATATATATATATATACATATATATATATATATATATATATAGGTATAGCCATATATATTTAAAACTGTGGAAATATGCAGATAATTGATTGCAGTCCAGTACTTAAGGCGTACAAGTAATATCTGTGATTAGATAGCATGGAATTGATTTCTCCTTACAGTAAATATTTAATTTATTATATGGATATTTCAGTTACTATTTTATCAATATATATAATCAATAGTTCACCATATGTAAACGGCCTTAACAAACAAATTTCTCTTCGTTAATAACAAATCTTAATTAACTAATTTATAATTAAAATTTTATTTTTTTTTAACACATTATGTCTATACTTATTAGTTTAATTTTTTAGAAGACTTAAAATTATTTCTAAGCTTCGGAATTAAATGGAAAAAAAAGAAAAAATAAACAATGATATTAATAAAATATGCATAGAAACGCCATTTATAATAATCGTGAACAATTATTTCAATTAATATTAGATGAAAGAAGAAAAAAAAATAGTGAACCATCTTCAACGCGTATTTGTATAGATGTAAAATATAATAATAAAATATCAGAGGAATATCAAAATATGTATGTAAATGAAATAAAATATCTACGAGGAAAATAAATAAATAAATAAATAAATAAATAAATGTATTCTCATTTTTTCATCTCTTTGAAATATATCCCTGAATATATATATATATATATATAGGTACGTTGATTGATCTAAAATATGGATCTTTAAATCGTAACTAAAATTAGGTGAAAAGTTGGTATTGATGTCGTCCTATTTAACGGGATACTGTAACGAATCTATGTAATAACCATCGAAACGGTAAAACCCCCATGACGAAGTCGCATAATTTCGGACAGAGGCGTGACCCCTTTTGCGGGGTTCTCTGTTTCTATTGTTAGAGTAGCAAGAAAATCAGATCAAAGGAACACGTGCACTGCGGGGTATACTTATGCGATTGTCCTTGCGTCTCGTTTACATCGTCCCTTATGTTTGTCCCGATTTATCCGAATTTTTTCAATTGTAGGGGTGTTACCCAATAATAATCCGCTAATATCCAGTTACGCGTTCCAAATGTCTCATTCAAATTCGATGTATTTATAGATATCAATAGAAATATCTGAAGAGATTTTTTTTATTTTGAGACTTTTCTTCTCTAAATATTTAATTATCTGATTCGATGTATTTCTAGATATACAAATATCCAAGTTAAATATTTTCTAAATTTTCTTCGATTCTTTCTTACGGATCGTTTTTTTCTTTTTCTTTTCTTTTTTTTTACAAATAATAAATATTTGTTCGAGATGTCTCAAAATATTATTTATGGCCACTATATATTTTGTATGTCATTTATAATAGAAAATATAATAGATTTCTTTATATGTAAATCATACAATGTTTATAGAGAGGGATAAGATAGTAGAGAAAAGGTGCGTAAAAGTTTGGTAAAAAACAAATACGTTAATATTTGAGTTTCCATTTGCCATCGTTTGTTCTGGAAACGCACATCAGAATTCGGATCGAGGCTTTTCGGCGCCGACGCTCGTAGCATTGATCCAAAGCGTCAGCTTGCAGTTATGGATATAGTGCATATTACCAGGGCCGACATTGAAGACGTATGAAACCCAGCTCAAACACGTTATGTATGATCTATCGTTTCATTTAATCCTTAATAATAATCAGGTGCAACGAGATTCATTATTTCATTCGCAAAATTATATTAATATCTTATATATCTTCTTTCTGATAATTTAAGATGAAAAGCAAATGGAAAATCTTTTGTTAAAAAAATTTCTATTACTAGTATTTAATATTATCGATTTGAACATTTTCATCTTTTAATAATGATTTTAATTTAATTATGAACATAAACGATGAACACAAACAATGAAAAAACACATTGTTAATAAAATTAATGCAAAAGCGTAACGAAAACGTTAATACAGTATAGTATAGATGCAGTGAGTTATTTGAAAGAACCACACGAATTGTTAATTATATGCACCCCCATAACAAAAGCAAGCACTTTCCGAGCTAACGCGATTCGATACGGTAAAATGGGTCGTTATGTTTATACATATTGGAAAGGGACGAGCTCATGTCAAGTGAGTCCGCTAATATCTATTTAATTAATTCGTACGGATATTCCCCTTTGTGTTTTCGAAGAGATCGACGGTGACTCGATCGTTCTTCGACAACAATATGTTGCATTGCCCTTACTTTACCATGAACCATGGATTCCCCTCGAATAAATGACGAAGGTTGCACGTGCTTGATGTGCCCTTCAAGAAGTTCATCCGTTTGTTAAATCGTGTCCTGTTATCGCTTTATCCGCGTAAACGAACCTGACAAAAGTGAATTTATCTTTTACTTTTGATGTAAAAAAGAATTAGAATCAATTTCAGTGATTTTTATTTATTAATTTAGATATAAAAATAAAATAAAATAGATATTTTACACATGTTAAATATACGTTCGAGTCGACATTAATTGTTAAATTAGATCAATTATGTATCATAATAATACGATCTTAAAATTTTAGCTTCAATCTTGTACTATTTATTTATTTGATAAATATTCACCTAACTATCGTTATATCTAAATTGTTCTATATTCTATTTATATCTGGGTTGTAACACGTTTCATAGATATATTAATTATATACCAATAATATTTCTATGTAATATGTAATATTATATCTGATTTAAGATATCAATTTAGAACTGGTCTTCGACTGAAAAGATTTTAAAGGGACGCACGTGGCATGTCAGATGTCGATATAAAAGATTTACAGTCCGTTCATTCGGAAAAACTGCTAAATCAACCACTTAATAAATCCTATTATAATATTATATAGTTAAATCTCACACGTTACTTAAATTAATTGTAACGCGTTATATATTATAACTTTTTATAGAATATTTTGCTAAGATCGAATTAGAAAAAAAAGAAAATAGAATACTTAGAAATTAATTACGTAAAACAAAGGAAAAAAACAAAAAAGAACAAGATCTTTGACAAATCACTGTCCATCTTTCTAATAATATTAGACGATCGATAATTCCCACTGATATTTCATCCCTCTTTTGCAGACCGAAAATTCTTCGATTTTATTGCGAAGGATTGAAATAAGAACAATAATAATCGACACGCCTATTACTCGACTCCTAACCAATAGCAAACGTCGTATTAGAGTTGAAAGGATGAACGTGGTCTAATAAAAACGTCGAGTTACTACGCAAGCGTAAGTTCTTAACCAATAAACGTACATCCCGCTCATGGTTCGGCCACGCCCACTGGTATGGTTTCAAGGAGGATACGAAATTCACACACGGTGTAAAAGATGTTATTTCGCACTTTTCGGATATAACGTGAAAGATACTCGTGACACGGTGACGGACCACCGGACGGGAGGCTTCCAATTACGAAGCATTGGTCTATTGCAAGTGATATAAGTTTTGATCACTCCTTTTTTTTTTCATTTCTTTTCTAACGCGTAATCTCGATCACAAGTTTATCCTTGGACAGACAACGGGATATGAGCTACACCGAACCGTTGTGGGAGATAAATGGAAATCAAGGACCAGTGAGTGAACAATTGTGTTGTTTTTATATTCCATCTTTCTTTTTTTTGTTCTTTCCTTTTATTTCTTCCATTTCTTCTTTTTTTTTTTTTTTTGTTTTTTTTTTTACGTTATAGTACATTCCAAATATCGTTACATTTTAATATATTCAAATACTTGATTATTAAATAACTCTCAAGTTTATTTTATTTTTGTCATCATCTAATTAACATTGTCGAAATAGTTCTTATATTTGTTCATGGTGACGCAAAAGATCGGTCTTCTTTTTCTTTTCTTTTTCGTTAACAAAGTGTTATTAAAAGCAACAAGAAAGATAAAAGTCTTATGAGGATCTTCTTTTTCTCTCTCTCTTTCTCTCTCTCTCTCTCTCTCTCTCTCTCTCTCTTTCTCTGTACACCATAGGTAATCACACAGGAAATGTCACAGTACGTCGGTAGCGAACTTGGAAGCTATCCGATGTGGGACAGTTCCGTTTTATATCAGCCACCACCGGCTACACATTCTCACGTCAACGAACACGGTTTGTACAGACAACCCTGTGCTTTATTACATCAAAGGTATGTCATTATTTTACTGAATCAATCAATAAAATAATTTATTAGTTTTCCTTTTTATTATCTATCATATCTATCATCGAGAAAATCGATATAAACGAAGTTAGTATCTGATACTTATGTTGCAAAACATAATTGATATATTATTATATTATTTAGTCGTTATACGCAAAATGGCCGATCACCAAATCTTCCCTCATCTACTACAAAAAAACCAAGACGTAGGGTGGCTACAGTTTCTCAAAGAAGAGCCGCTAATATTCGTGAAAGACGTAGAATGTTCAACTTGAACGAAGCTTTCGACAAATTACGAAGAAAGGTAATTTCAGCTGTCTCCTCCTTGTTCTTCTTTTTTTCTTTTGTTTTTTTCAGCCCTCCCCCGCCCCTTTAAAATGTTTTACATCAAAAATTTCGTTCACATAATATTTATCAAACAGGTGCCAACGTTCGCTTACGAGAAACGTTTATCAAGAATCGAGACGCTTCGTTTGGCTATCACTTATATAGCATTCATGGGAGAATTATTAGGAATCGAGCCTAGCAGCCCAAAACCAGAATATATACCACGTGAATATTACTTGCCTAATTAAATCGTCTAATCAAAGACGAACGACGATAGAACGTGTCTTCCATTGATATTTTTAATTTGTTTTTATGAAAATTTTATATAAAAAAAAAAAAAAGAGAGAAGAAGAAAAGAACAAATTTTTATTTATTTTCTATGTCTATAATTAACTTAATTCATTTTTGATGATATCCGATTAATAACTCGACTCATATATATATATGTATGTTTCGAAAAAAGTATTAAGTATTTAAATATCTACTTAGCTGAAAAATTCATTATCGATATTAATCGAACCAAAAAAAATTTATCTACTATTCTACTTCGACAAATATGACGTATAATAATGATGATATCTAATAATGATAATAATTAATAATAATAATAATAATAATAATAATAATAATAATAATAAAAATAATAATAATAATAATAATAATATATTAATATTGTACAGGAATTTAAAAAGATAAGGACAAAGTAATTTTCTCAATTCTCTGCAGTGCACAATTATTATGCGACACTGATCAAGAAGCGGGTACAAATGTAGTGTTAATGAAGTTAAATGATACGTCAGATCTATCGTTAAAACGACAAGAAAGAGATAGAGATAGAGAGAGAGAGAGAGAGAGAGAGAGAGAGAGAGAGAGAGAGAGAGAGAGAGAGAAAGAGAGAGAAAGAGGGGGAGAGATTTAATTAAGATATTAATTTTATATATTCGTATAAAATATTTATCTATATATAAGCGTACATCGTCTCCTATTAATTCTTCTAATTTATTTGTTTAATATTTATCCTACATGGAATATATAGATATTAATTAATTAATTTATTTATTTTTGTTTGTTTTTTAATAAACATTAATATTTAATAACACGGCACACAAATTTAAAATACAATTTGTGTCAAAGTGTAAACTCGAGAAATACGTCTTCCATATTTTAGGTAAAAGTGATATAATGTAATGTATTATATTATTAATAAAAATCTGAGATAACATCGAAACAAGTTTGTGCTCACTCAAATTTTTCAATTTTCAAGAAAATGTGTGCGCAACTTTTTTCATGATATCGTACATAGATTATATAGGGTGTTATAATATTATGTAAGGAGGGAACTAAATTCAATTGTCAACGAAAGTATTAAATACGAATGCGTGACAAGGAAATGCAGTTCTTAATATTTAGAATTATTGTGCAATAATAAATCGAAAATCTCTTGTAACCACCTGCAATCTTTTTCTTTTTTTCTTTCTGAACAAATAAAAATAATATCTACATAAAGAAATTTAAAAAATATCGAAGAGAAAATATTTTATTGCAGTATATTCAATTAGTTTATTGCCTTGTATAAATCGTAAAAGTACATTGCGAATTATAATTAAAAATAATTACAAAAAATGTCACGTATATATAATATAAGTAAGCAAATGTGTGCTATTTGAATAAGTTTCAAATATTTCACTCCTAAAATCTAACGAAATTTCTAAAAAAGTTTTACAAAAGGTATAGAAAAATTTCTTGTTACCTATCTCATATAAAAGGTATAATTAATTAGTGTAAATGAATATAAAATGTAATCTCGTTAATTATCCTACTTATAAGGACTTTAGTTGTTTTAAGAAACTTTTCTTAAGCGCCCGTGATCACATTACAATTAAAAAAAAAAAAAGAAAGAAAGAACTTCTCATTTTGTAGAGTCTTAACAATCATTGATATTAATAATCAAAATTCTTTAAAAGAATGATTCATAATTTGTCAAATTTGAGAAAGAGAGATAGAGAGATATATATCAATCTCATAAAGAATTATTACGAGAAATGGAAAAGTGAAGAGGGAGGTCTTTTTCTAACTTGATCAACGAGTTTAATAAAATCAACTTAAAACGATATATTGTCTAAGAATGATACGTAGTAAGTACATACGTTTATCAGAAAACATTGTATCATTCTTTACATTATTAATGACAACATTCGAAAAGTTTCATAAAAGAAACAGAGACAAGTAAATACGTCATGTTTCTTCTTTGAATAATAATTATGGTATCCAAGAAGTATCGTTATAATATAGTCATTCGTTATTTCATTTTTTTTTGACATCATCGATCGCCAAATGATGAAGAACAACATCGCCTGATATTCGTAGAGTATTAATGACCGATGGTTTTAATCTGTGCTTAAATTCGCTTATTATTTTGTTTCCCAGCCATATTGAAAAGCTGTCATGCTCGCAACGTATACTATTAACAAACAAACAAAAAGTAATAATAATAATACATTATAAAAATTTGTGATAAAATTACAGAGCGTGCCAAAAGTTCGTGAGTGATTTTTTAAATCAATTACTCTTTTTCGAGACTTTTCAGGGTAATCTTTTTTTTTTGCAGATTATAAAACAATAAAGCTTAACACCCTGGGAAATTTGCAAAAAGAGATAATTAATTTCTAAAATTTCTTTGGAACTTTTGGTTCACCCTATGTATTACATGAAAAAAATCTTTTACGTTAGTAAAAAATCACGGCCCGGCATCCAAGACAAATGACCTTCGTGTCTTTCCTCATTTCTCCAACTACCATCGACCCAACAATTCATGACAACGTAAGGCTCGCTACTACCATAAAGGAAACGTGGATTTATGTGCAAAGCAATTATTGGGTGAGGATAAATAGTGTCACCTTTTTGTAAATTTATATAAAATCTGTAAGAGAAAAAAAGGACAGATTTTTATAATAATAAGAAATCTTACACAAAAAAAAGAAATTAATAATAAGACTTACGAATGGGGAAGTAATTTTAATCTTCCTCTAATAAATAAATTGGTACCGAGTTTAAATTCACAGCCGATTCTTACATTGATCGGAACTTCCTACATTTAAAAAATATATTTTGTCTTTTTCTAAATTACTATATATATATATATATATAAATTTCTTTTTTGTTAATTATTTATAATGAAAAATATATCTATTGCTTACAAGAAACTCTACGAGAGGACAGTCCACTGTCAAACTTAAAGAACGTGAAGATTTCAAAATCTTTGGATCAGGATAAACGTTAAGATATAATTGATTAAATCTTATATCTTCTATATGTCCTTCGCATTGAAGATGATTAATATCGCTAAGTGGAAATCTATATGTAAACGCACAGAAATGTTCTCCATTGACGGCTATCTATAAAGAAAAACGATAATAATATAGATAATTCTAATCTAAAGGAGATAACATAAACTTATACAAATACTTGATGTTACCTGAAATGCATCTTCCGTGCAAAATATCATCAAATGAATATAAGAACTTCGACGAAATATATAATTACATGGACCGACTGGAGAACATGTTTCCTCGATTTCCCATGTACCTTTGATCTTAGTATTTCTTACCACATAGCCTCTATCTATTCTTGGATTAAAATGCAATGCTATGTTTCCGTTCGTTTTGCAATTTAAATTTATTGCAAATCTATCACAAAGAAATATTTGTTGATTTTGTTTTTTAATACATAATTTATAAGAAACAAATAGAAAGAATATTTTAGAAAAAAAAAAAAAAAAAAAAAAACTAATCACACATATAGATAATACCTTATTGCATGAACGGGAATGTATCCTGTTATAATGATAGCAGATGTTGGCTTCAATGGCTGCAATATGACAGGTTTTACCTCTTCCTAAAATATAAAATAATAATAAATTAATAATTAACATTAAATTAATTACTTGTTTAATATATACATATATATGTATATTGTTTTTTTCCTTACGTAAAAACCTGTCAAAGTTTGAATGATAATTCTAGACATCTGCTTCTAATATTATTTTAAATTCGACACATTTTCCTCTGCCTTTGATACGTTCCATTTTTATTTTAGACAAAAAAGACTTTATTTAATTAATTCAATCACATTTTTTTTTCTATTACACAATGCAACAAAAGAATTTAAGAAATTATTATTCTTCTTCGACGTTCGAATTTTCTTTTTTTCATTATAAAAAGAATTCAATTTATCTAATGAACTCTTTTGAAAACTTATATTACCATAACCCTCGAATGTATATATATATTTATATTTTTTGAGGAAAAATTATCGATATATCAAAGTTCGATTAATCGATAACTTTTCTTCATCTATCGATAACAGTAGAACGTCCGTTTACCGACTGTAATATAGAACATAGAGAAAAATGAAAGGTCGACATCTAGCGAGAAGAAATCTGAATACATTTCCGCATATTTAAGATAAAAGAAAATGTGTGCATGTGGATGTATATATATATATATATACCGTACGAAGATAACAATTTAATTCGTGTTTAATTATGGACCAGACTGTACTTGTAATCGAAAATTTATTGTACGTAGATTATAATAATATATATATATATATATATATAAATGTACATATAAATATAAAGAGAACTTACTATTGGTATGGTTTTCTCGTCGAAAAAGATGAAATCCTTGAAAGCATCTTCCTTGGTGTGTTTGAAAATACAATCGATTGACATTTTTTTTTACCTCTGTCACACGATCTTTTATATACTTCGAAGAAAATTGCAATAGGCGATGTGGTAACTCCAAAACGTGAAGATGTGACGATTTTTAAAATCTTTATTCCCGAATTTTGTTAATAAGATACAAAGAGAAAGAGAGAGAAAGAGAGAGAGAGAGAAACGATAACAATTTTTATATTATTTATTTTTTCCACGAGAATTTCACTCATCGATTTTAATAATTTCGAATGCCGGTATAAGTAATCCCGCGCTGGTGATAGTGACGTACTAGAGGCGTTCTTTTTGCTTCTAATTTCTTGTCACGATTCGTTCGAATCGGACTGATGCATTGCGTAAGTACAGTATGAAACATCAAGGAACAACTGTGTTGAATTCAATACTTACTTATGTACACTGGATGGCAAGAAAATGTTATTAATAGATATTATATTCGAAGAAAAGTTTCTCACTCTAGGCAGATGCCTCTACGTTTTATTAAAAACTTGTTCTCAATCGATTCGAAAAAAAAAATTTACTTCGTCGACTTTCTTTGATATAAATAAATGTTTTTTTATCAATGTAGCTTTTACACAAGATATTTTATCTTTTAATCATCACATTGGTTTTTTTTTTGTTAAAATGTCTGATGTGATAGGTTATACTGTACGATCATTTTATACCGCGAATTTTTAAACCTTTTTAAACAGGAGCATTTTATTTTTATATCATGTACCGTTAATATTTTTATTTTAATATAACAATTATAATAGAACAATATTACTTTTTATATAATAAGTAAGATTATACCTAATACATATGTATATATAATTTATAGTAGTGGAGTTTTTATTTTTATTTAATTGGCACCAGTATTGTATTGTTTTTCATAAAATATATATACATAGCTGTTACAATATAATATAATAAAATGTATTATTTTAAAGTATATCAGATTATTTCTTATGTCATTTATATTTTTTTTGCTGTTAATAAAAACATAACATATGTCTTTTACATATGTTCACTATAAATATTAATAACAATTACAAAAAGGTAATTTAATAATCTACCATAAAATATTGTTAGATGTTGAAAAATGATTGTGTCATGCGTATAATGTAAATAATTTCTGCCATAATAATAGATTTGATATCGTTTATATTATTATATAAATTTTGAACTTTCATAATTTTAAAAATGTTTTCATTATTGAAATGTTTTTCATTTAGTATTTTATTATGACTAGGAACATTTTTAAAGTTGTTATTTACAACAAAGAACATTAAGTTACAAATATATATTATTACACAACATGAAATATATCAGATTAAAATGATATTAGAGATTAAATAGTATCAATATATAATTATTTAAGAGTACACAAAGACACAAAGACTTTCACATTGAGACCATGTCTCTCAAAATTGAAGCAAAATCATGCGCATAATATTTTTTTTATAATTATTTATGAGATTACTTTAAAATTATTTCTTAGCCACCTTTATTTGAGTATTTGACAGTAGGCAGTAGCATAATAAAAATAAATGTAGTTATAGAAAAATATATTGCATTCGTTTGATATACTTCTGTTCATAATTTTTTTTGTGTTAAATTATGTGATAAACAATTATTGAACCTTTTTATTGGATAAATTTCTCAAATTCCAATATAGATTTTTTTCTATTTTATAGATCGAACAGTCTTTCATTTGTATGTAATGCATAGAATCTTTATATTATCGTGATAAGACATTTGTTAAATATTAATTATATTATTTACCTTCCTCAGATAATTGATCGTGTTATTTTCTTTCCTCAAGTATTGAAATTTGTTTTATTATCTATCATAACATTTTATCGATTATTATAGAAGTACAGAAAAAATTATAGAACATTCATTAGATTGATTATATCAAACGAATTAGATATCACGTGGTTCATGTGGATCTGGTAATTTGTTCCAGTTTGGCTCTACGCCCCAAATTTCACGGGCATATTCTGCAATTGTCCGATCGGAAGAGAATTTTCCAGAAGATGCTATATTATGTATCGCCATCTCCACCCATTTGTTTTCATCCTAAAATATATGGCGTTTCAATACATATCCCATAACAGATATTGAAATTTTAACAACACTATTTTTTAGTTTTGTTTGACAAATTAAAATTACAAATTACAATTACCTGATATACTTGGCTGACTTTCTCTTGCATGCGAATATAACTTTCAAAATCTGCTAAAAGATAAAATCTATCCCATTTAAGTAGCACATCAGCGATATCTTTAAATTCATCTGGATTATTAGGACTGAAGAAACCTCCTTGAATTTGATCGATACATTGTTTTGCTTCTGGTAATTTATTATAATAATCATAAGCATTGTAGCCTTTTCTTTTCAAATCTTCAACTTCGTCTACGGTCATGCCGAAAATGAAAATATTATCATTTCCCATTTCTTCGGCCATTTCTACGTTAGCTCCATCCAAAGTGCCAATTGTAAGGGCACCATTCAGCTAAAACGTTAAGTATATTTGATCTTTTTTCTTTTTTTTTTTTTTCATTTTGTAAATCGAAATTTAATATATTCAATTGATTTATTCATTATTACCATAAACTTCATATTTCCGGTGCCTGATGCCTCAGTACCAGCGGTAGAAATCTGTTCACTCAGATCTGCAGCAGGAATAATCCTTTCGGCCAAAGTTACTCTATAATTCTCTAAAAAGATCAACTTTAATTTATTTCCTACAATAGGATCGTTGTTGATAACATTTGCAACACTACAAATCAATTTGATAATCTTTTTAGCCAGATGATAGCCTGGTGCTGCCTTTCCACCTATCATAACAGTTCTTGGTACGAACGGTGCGGACGGATCTTTCTTTATACGATTGTACAATGTAATAACATGAAGACAATTTAATAATTGTCGTTTGTATTCATGGATACGTTTCACCTAACATTGGATTATATATTTATTAGTAAATTCAACGATAACATTAATGTAAATCAATTAAATTTGAATATATATTGTTTTTACCTGAATATCAAAAATCGAGGCAGGATTTATTTTAACCCCATAATCTTTCTCTAACATTTGAGATAAACGTAATTTATTTTCTTGTTTAACTTTAACTATCGCTCGTTGAAAGCCTGGATCTTTGGCATATTGTTTAATCTGTTCCAATTGTTCTAAATGTACAACCCAATTGCTTCCTATTTTCTATAAATTACAAATAGAAAAACAAAAAAAACAAAAACGTTTATACATTTACATCCAGTGTTGTTATAATAAAAAAAAAAAAAAAATCACATATACATACTTCTTCAATAATATCGGATAGATTTGGGTTGCAAAGAAGTAACCATCTTCTAGGTGTAATACCATTGGTTTTGTTTTGGAATTTTTCTGGTGTCAATTCATAGAAATCTCTAAATCTGTATAAGAATAATTAAAATAAATTATTTCTTGTATTATTTTTATCAATTCATTAATGCCAAACTCATTGGGTTTATCACTTACACACTATCTTTCAAGATCTCTGAATGTATTTGTGCAACTCCATTGATAGCATGACTACCAACAATGGATAAATGAGCCATATTTACTCGTTTTTCACCTTCTTCTTCGATCAAAGACATACGACGAAGACGATCCATATCACCTGGAAATTTGGCAGCGACTCGTTCAAGATGTAAATGATTTATGTGATAAATAATTTGCAAGTGTCGTGGAAGAATGCTATCTAACATGCTAGTGGGCCATCTTTCAAGTGCTTCTGGTAGAACAGTGTGATTTGTATAAGCACACGTTCGCGTTGTTATTTCCCATGCCTTAAAGATGCATAAACATTTATGTATATATATATAAATTATATAAATTATTTAATAAAAAACACAAAATATCCTATCCAATTAAGAATGAATATCTAATAAAAATTGTCTCGGCTACCTTCTCCCACGATAGTCCTTCAACATCAATAAGAATTCTCATAAGTTCAGGAATAGCTAACGAAGGATGAGTGTCATTCAATTGAACGGCTACTTTATCAGGGAAAGCATCGAATTCAGTTCTATAATGTTCCTTCGATCCAAATTTACTAGCTTTATAACGACGAATTATATCTTGAAGAGTAGCGGCAACCATGAAATATTCTTGTTTCAAACGAAGCTCTTTTCCCTCAAAGAAATTATCATTAGGATACAAGACTCTACTTATATTTTCTGCCAAGTTACGATCAATAACAGCTTGAACGTAATCACCGTCGTTGACTGAAAAAAAAAAAGAAAGTAATATAATTTAAATCATTAATAACGTGACGTTTTTTCAAATAAAAAAATGAATAAAAAGAAATTAATCGAGATCTTACAGAATTTCAAATTGAATTCGATTGGCGATTTAGCAGACCATAATCTCAATGTATTAACCACATTATTTTTATATCCAGGAATTGGATTATCATAAGGCATTGCAAACACGACCTAAAATTTAATATATAATTAACAATAATTTAATTATACGATCGTGTAAAATCATTTGCAACCTGCGAACCTGCGTGTTAATCCATTTTTTGCCTTCAGGAGTGTCAATAACATGTCCATAGAAATTAACTGGAAGCATAAATTCTGGCCTTGCTTTTTCCCAAGGATTACCATACCTCAACCAATCGTCTGGTTCTTCACTTTGTTCTCCGTTCTTTATCTTTTGTGCGAATATACCATATTCATATCTTATTCCATAACCATAAGCAGCCAAGCCCAAAGTAGCCATACTATCTAAGAAACAAGCAGCCAATCTTCCTAAGCCTCCATTTCCAAGTCCAGCATCCTCCTCCAATTCCTCTAATTCTTCTATATCCAAGCCCATCTGTGAAATATTATAATAAAATGTTAAGATAGGAAATTTTAGATCGATCTTAAATAAATAAAATATTTTTTGTTTTCATGCAAATTGCGTCACTCGCCTGATACATAGCTTCGTCGCACGCACCCTGAATTCCCAAATTGATCATCGTATTTTGCAATGCCCTTCCCATGTAATATTCGAGAGAGAGATAGTATACTCTCTAAAGTAACAGAAAAAGAAAAGAAAAATTATATTCTAGATCAATAATTTATTATTGCTATGTGACAAATAACATGCAGTTAATCATTTATCTAATTGACGAGTTGTTTTTTCTTTTGTTCCTTTCTTTTTTCTTTTTTTTTTTTTTTGATCAAGGATCAACTTAAACAAGATATAAAATAACGATAAACAAAATTAGATTTATAACGAATCAACTAATTGTAAGATTACTTATCCGTATGAAGTGATCTATAGTGATCTATAATGAGTGATAATTAGTTACTTCGAAAGACATGAACATTCGATATGATAGGTCACGTAGATGCCTCCTGACTTGCTCAAGGTCATGTCAAAGTTATCCATTAAAATACGTCAATGAATAATTTTTTTTAAAGTAATATCAAATATTTTTGCATATTATTTTATTTATTAATCTAAATAAAATTGAAGATTACTTCTTGACACAACACATTATGAAACACATTTTTACACGTGATAGATTAAAATATACACGGCATAATATAAGATAAAAATAAATTTATCTTGCGGATGAGGTCACTGACCGATTTTAAAATATAATACGAAAATATCGTATTATTGGAACATCTATTGGTCGAGATTATAATCTATTGTTGTATAACTTTTTATTTTACAATAAGTTTAATACCAGATAAAAATACAACTTTTAATTCTTCTTTCTAAAGATTTGTTAAAGTATGAATTATATTCGTGCTCTATATTATTTCTTCGTGATTCTTTTTCTTTTTCTTTTCCTTTCTTTTTTTTTTTTTCTTTTTCTCCTTTAACTTACTAAGTTACATATTGTCTGAACGATATCTTAAATTAGAAATTTGATCACACTTATATATTTTATTATATTTGAGAATCTCGACTAGAGCGAGGAAAAGTACCGCGAATGGATCACGTGAATTTCTAAAATCTATAGATTCAATTTGTTTGGGATTATATCCAAAAGTTATGAAACTATATAGTTAAGAATTTTTGGCATTATATTGAAATTAATCGTTTGGCAACAATGTGCAAATTGCAAACATATCTGTGGTAAGATGTTGCAAAAGAAAAACAAAAAGAAACAAAAGAAAAAGAAAAATACAAATATAATAAAACTAAGAGATACATGATAAAAAATAAATGTATATGAGTTAGAAACGATCAAAATAGTTCAATTGAACATGAAGAATTTAATATGATAAGCTTTCAATGCTTGAGTGATGTAATCTTCATGTACACAGGGACACAGCATGCCCAAAAATAGATGTTGCAATATATTTTTCTTGCATTACTTTCACATCATCAACAGAATAGATATTGTGATAATTATTCGGATTTATTATTATGTTAAGTTGCATATTAGAGATCCTGTATTTCTGTTTCTGTATTTGCTATATCACTAATTTATCAATGATTATGTGAGAATCTCAAAGTTCATTTTAAACAGCAAATATGAAGTAATGATTAATGTTGCGACACGTTTTTTTTTTCAAATCATACATTCAAATTTTTTAATTGTTTTTCTTTGTTCTTTCATTTTTCTTCATATAAATATTATAAATATTATTTGATAATTATTGATAACGAAAATATTATGTTTGCAATATACGTTTTTCAAATAATTTAATTGATAAGTTTATTTTACATTAGCATTACTATATTTGTTTCTTGACCTACATTTTCAATATCATGTATCACATATTACCAGATCAACGAGGATAGAAAAATGATTGCGATGAGAAGTTTTAAATACATTTAATCTGTATTATATTTGTTAAGCGTATGATCTTAATGAGATAATTACTTAATATACATTTATACCTATAATATTCATCCTATTATGACTGTGATTATACCATTTATTATTATAAATATGATTTGTGTTCTATGATACACTTAACGTATAAGAGTCCAAAAAACAAATCATTTGTCGAGTTCTGTAATTCCTAAACATTAGAATAAATTTCATTAGAATACTATTGTTAGTCACAAAATTGAGTATCAATATAAGAAACACAACTGAAACTTATACAGTTAAAAATACATATCTTATACTTAATGTATTGAGTTATAATATACTTTTCTACAACAAACCATTTTTAATATAAAATTCTAAATCATATCTTAAAGAGAATTTATTATTTAAATACAATAAATTTTCTTTATTTGATATACTAATAGATTGTACAATGACAAAAAATTTTTTAATAATAAAATTAATCCCGCCAATCCTATATAATAGGGAAAGAAAAGGAATAAAAGAAAATAGAAGAGAAGAGGTGAGAAGAAAACATAAGGGGGAAAAAAAAAAGACAAGAAGAAAGCAAACCATTAATACTTATAGACTTACCTTTGGATCTTTCTCGTAATAATATTGTTGAGTTCGAATCCATCTGGATACTAAATTGTCTTTGACACTATGTGCTAAAGCGAAGTAATAATCTCGGCTAGTCGCTACGTTACGATCTTTGACTAAAGTATAATGAAGATGCCGGTTGAACGTTTTCTTAAAATTCGCGACATTTTCAACATCGACGATACCGCGTACTGAGATTTGTTTTCTTTTCTCGTGATCCACATCAACGTGCGACATGATTCTTAATTGTTCTCAATCAATAAATTTATTCAATTCGTTCGTATAATGACCGAAAGAATGTTTGAAGAATTGTACACTACACTTGATATGTGCGTGTAAGAGAGAAAGAGACAGCAAGAGGAAAGAGAGCGAGAGAGAGAGAGAGAGAGAGAGAGAGAGGGAGAGAGAAAGAGAGGGAAAGAGAGAGAAAGAGATAGAATGAAACACTCTTGACGAAACGCACAAGAACACCGTGCAGCTCGCCGAGGGCGAATAGAACATATTGCCAAACAAATGGAGATACATATTCACCTTCTACAAGGTCGCGCATGCGCTTTACCTTAAATTCTTGCGTCTGCGCAAACGACGACGCGTAGAGCTTCCACGTTCAAAAGTTCATCGCCTTGACTCGACGATCGAAGAAACTAAATTTATTTTTATCAAATATTATACGATTATATCGAATATTAATTAAATAAATATTGAATACTCAAAATTAATGTGATTTTTTTTTGTTCATATTCCTTAAAGAAATATTGGATATGGATATGTTCAAAAACACGGCAGAGAATAGAAACAATCCAATTTATATATCTTATTCAATGTAATTTTATTTATAAATTAATCGTATGGATGCAGATGCAATAATGGGAACTTCAAGAAGCGATACGCGTATTACATTTCACATTGTCAACATTTTGCTGTCAATTTTTAATACAAACATGTGGTCTTGGCCTAGATAGGTACCATGATATAATATAAAGTGACATTTTTATTTTTTGTTGTCTAACGTGTTCCGCCTCCTGTTATCGTGCAACAATTTTACAATTAAATGTTTGTCATTTTTCATTATACACATATAATATATAATGTATTTTTCACATTATACATATACATGCAGACAGATATCAGGGAAACCTACCTAGTTCCGCAACAGCCATCATAGTTAGAATGTCTGCATCGATCAAACAACAAAAATTGACAAGTTTTATTTTTAATAAACGTTTCTTTTTTTTTTCTCTCTCTCTTGATAATTAATGCGTTCCATTAAAAATAATAATTACATGATTTTTCTATATAATTAAATATTAAATTTTTGTTATCACATATTTATAAATCATACACTTTCATCTCTTTAAGAAAATTTTAATATCACTGAATTGGATAGGTTTACCCTGTTATATATACATATATTAAAAATTTAATTATAATTAATAATGGTAATTATGATAATATTATGTAACTGTCAACGTCGTTAGACATAATATACACTGTATAATTTGCATTATAATTTCTCTCGATTTTTAAACGCGCTAACAAACAACATAAGACACTGCGGAAGGGGAACTGTTACACATTATATTCTTGTTTTCAAAATCATTTGATAAAAGAAAAGGAAAAACTCATTTATTAAAAGAAAACTTAAAACTATCATATGTTGTACAACAGTACCCCTTGTTCTTGATATTAAATCACATAATATAATGTATATATACATTAAGCATGTATATTAACGCTTACAATAGCTTTACATCAATGATGTGAAGTAGTACCAAAAACAAGTGGACGTAAAGTGAAGAAGGATATCGAAAATTTGCGATAATTATGAAACACGTTAGTTAAAGATTACGACGAAACAGATTTCTAAAAAGTATCCTCGCATAGAGATTGCATTATTACAGCTAGTTAAAATATGCCACCATTGTATCATAGTTAATGAATGATTGATTAATTGCTAAGCATTATATACCTTTCTGTCTTTCATAATAAAGATACTTGTGAACAAAATGTCAATGAATGCATGAACGTTGAATCTTTGGTCGATTTTCTTTTTCTTTTAGCTTTTCTTAAAAAGAGCAATTTCTCTCTCTTTTTTTAACGCATGCCGACAAAGATTCAACATATGTGACATTCTTGTTCACAATTTCGCTTTCCTACATTTTTTTTTTTTTTTTTTTTCAAGCAATCGCAGCGCATACATTCAACCAATCAAGCTTCTGCAATTTCTCTTCATTTTGCGTTCATATTGTTCTATCCACACGCGCTGTTACTCTCTTTCATTTCACTTTCTGCATTTCTTATGCCTTTACATTATGATCCTTACTGTTCTTATCAAACGTTCTTGCTGAAATATCTCATCGTGTATGCGATTCTTTTAATCCTCTTTCGTTGGCTCAGGTTTTTTAACTAGAGGGATGGCTGCTTTAATCCTATCACAAAATAATATGAAAATAGTTAAATATACATACATCTTTCTTATATTACATATTTCTTAAAAAAACAAAAGAAAAAAAAAAGATCATTTTTTTTCAATCACGTACTTGGCAGTAAACTCATCGACTTTTCCCTTAACCAGAGCCAGATTCTCATCGATTTGTGTTTTATTCGTTTCATACACTTTTGGTAGCGTGAAAAGTGCGACGACACCTGAAACACAATATCGTAAAAGTGTAATAATTTCATAGCTCCAACAAACTACTCATAATTTTTATCCACTGACCAATTATTATTAAAGTCATTCCATTGAACCATGAGCCAATGTAAGTGAAGCACCAAAGTAAAACCCCAAATTTGAGCGAATCGACGATGTCCTCTACTAGGAAGAGTCTGCGTAATTCGCTGATAGTTGCATTTACATGAGCTACCGCAATATCCGCGAGTTCGTGCACCTTTTCGGTGGGTAATGTAAGATCTAAGTCAAGAACATATCTAAAAAGAAAAAAGAAAACAAAAAAAAAAAGAAAAGAAAACAGAAAAAAAAGAATTAGACAAAAGTATTATTACAAAATCTTTTTAAACGTAATCTAAAAATTTTGAACGAAGTATAAACTTACTTAAACGGATGTCCATCTGAAGTTTTTTGGATAGCCTGAAGTACACTTTTGTAAATACGAAAGGCTACCGTGGCGATAAGAATGAGTAATGATAAATAAGCAAGTACGCTGATCAGACTGAAGTAGGCCAGCGACAAAAGCAACCCTAAGGTCGCACCGAAGACAGCTCCCGATTTCTTTGGATCGCGCCAGTAGATAAGAGTGGCCACTGTAAGTAAAGGAAATTACATTTATTATTTCATTACAATTACTATAGGCTCATAAAATTAGGATACACATCAATTTTATTTATTTTTACAAATCACATTGCTACTTTTGTACTATTACACATTTCACATATAACAATAACATCGATAATATTTATTTATATAATATCAAATCTTTTCAATTGTTCATTCATGTCAATACAATTAACATTAAATATAATTAAATATAGTAATTATAAAATGTTCATTGAGATTGGTGCAAATAAAAACTAGACCCTGTGTAAAGTAATTATTTGCTTTTTTATTTTGTTATCAAATATCATTATTATTATTATTATTATTATTATTATTATTATTATTATTATTATCGTTATTACCATGAAGTAATAAATGGACTTGGTGAATCCTCTTCTATTAGAAATACTTCTACAAACTAAAAATAAATCACATAAAAGACGGAAACGTTATCTCGGTGAAATGCTTTCCTCGACATAAAAGCGTTAAACGAGTAGTTGCATTGAACAGTCAGTTTCCCCGTTGAAGAGGATGAGTCGTAACTGTTATTCTGTTACAGTCTAATAACCCTTAGCAGTCTTCCCCTTTATTCTCTTTTTTCTACTATACCTCATTTTTTCTTCCTCTCTTTTGTTTTTCTCTTCTATTATCCAATCCTTTTCTATTCTCAATTCCTACTCACAGTAATTATATGATCATTATAATAAAATAATCTAGAGATTAGAATAAACTTCCAAGTTAAAATTTATTAAATTATTATTTAAACCTATATAAAATGAATGAAAAAAAAAAAAAAAAAAAAAAAAAAAAAAAAAAAAATGTTAAGAGATCTTTCATAGAACTTTCAGTTTCGTCGTTTTACTTATTTAAATGAAACACTGCTTCCTAACGACGAATTGCTACGAGGAACGATTCGTATTTTATTTTCAAATTTTCTTTAAGTTAATATAGAATTTATTATATTTTTTTATATTAAATCAAAACGATTTATATTAAATACGTATATATCAATAATTTAATATTATCGTTTTAAAATGATTGAAATTTAAGTCGCGTGTTCTTTCGACCATATGTTAATTTGATGCATCTGTTGCGATAAATATAACAGGGTCAACATTTTATATATATATACATATATATATATTTATTTATTTAAAAAAAAATAAAATAAAACTCACCGGCATTCTCATTCTCATTCGGCAAAACTTTCACCGAAGTTTTATATACGTTTTTTCTTGTCATTATCGAAGCGCCGTATACTTTCTCACAAGAAATTTTTAAGACGTCGTAAAATGCTACGTGCGTTGTGTATGCGAGCGCACGCGCGATTACGGAAGAGAATATATCACACCGGGCCGCCGCGTGGTCCGAACGATAACAACGCCATCACCGATTTCCACGGTAACCGTGTTAACTATGAAGCGCGACACATTGTATATTTCAAAAATAAGAACTTTCCAATTTTATAATATATTACCGAGGGAAAGTTTCCTAGCTATTTTTAATAACATGTTTATAGAAATTGAATATATATTTTTGTCATTCTGTATATATATATATTATCATGTTCTTCTCTTAAAGTTTACATAAAGCGAAATCCTAATAGATTTCTACAAATCCTTCAACTTCTCTCTAACATTTTTCATATTATTCTTATAAGAAATATCACCAAATACGTAGAATTCTAATAATAAATATAATTAGAACGTAGGAATAAGCTGGCGAGTAATCTAGACACACGCACACTCTCTCTCTCTCTCTCTCTCTCTCTCTCTCTCTCTCTCTCTCTCTCTCTCTCTCTCTCTCTCTCTCTCTCGTCCTGAACCAGGCATAAAGAATTTCGCAATTTCATTTGGCGATGATTCAGTTTTGCCACACTCCTAATAAATCTGTAGCTCTCGGACCAGCGAGAAGCCAGAGATTTTCTTTCAACGTTTGCCAAATCTTTGATGCATATATACAAATGATTTACATGCATCCCTAGACTATTCAAAATTATATCAAACATTTTCAACCATTCTTCTAACATGTTTTGCTTTAACCAGACGTAATCCATAATATGATGAGAGAGGGAGAGAGAGAGAGAGAGAGAAAGAGAGAGAGAGGAGAGAGAGAGAGAGAGAGAGAGAGAGAGAGAGAGAGAGAGAGAGAGCTGTTGAACTCGTCTCTGTAAATGTGAGTAGAGACTACTTAAGAAATATTTTTAGCAGTCAACGATCGACCGATGAACGAGGTGCGGTGAATGATCGGAAACGATGTCATTATCACGTAGACGAAATATTATTCTTATCTTTACTCCTTTCTTCAGGCTTAAAACATTTTAAAACCCCGTAATGGCTTGAGATTTGTAGTTAAAAATGCAATCCCGGTCAAAAGTATCTATCTAACTGATTTTGAAAACCAATTACTCTTTCTCAAGGCTTTTTAGACACAATATTAAGCTTCTAATTTTACAAACGAAACTTGCGGAATTTTACCATCTACAAAAAAAAAAAAAAAAAAAAAATAGCCTATAAAGAGTCTCAACAAAAGAGAAAAATTGATTTTCGAAACCACTTAGTAACTTTTGGCTCTCTCTATACTTGCAAAAAAAAATCTTCCTTCTCCTTTATTGGCTACTGTACCGATATTTTCAAATGCTTCTTGATGCATAACAATTAACCACCACCGAGTTCTTATTAAAAGAACGTTATTCGATTTGTACTCAACGTAGAATATTAATGATATCTTTTTTTAGATTTCCTTTATACGTTATTGAAATGATTATCTTTTTTGTTTGAGAGAATTCTATTCAACAAATTTATTATTTTATGTTTTTACATAAAAGTAAGTGTTTTAAGTATAATAAATATTAAAAAAAGAACATGGATATAAAAATATAAACATAAAAAATATTTCATATATATATCTTATATATACACGTGTATGTATATATATATATATGTAATATTAGGTTGTTTTTGTTATTTGGCTAAGGGATGAATTCATTCAAGGTGGACGTTTTATCGTCTTGAGTGCAACCAACCTATGTTACGGTACGTCATGAATAATGTAGAGAGTATGTATACTCTCTTTCTCTTTCTTTTATATATATATATATATATAGAAATAGAGAGAGAGAGAGAGAGAGAGAGAGAGACCTACATACATATACACGTATGTATAGAACGTGTACATATAGATGCATATATATATATATATATATATATATATATATATATATACACAATCTTCCAGATTCTAACATAAGATTAAAACGTGTGTGTTAACACGTGAACAAATCTATTTTATGGGACGTTCCAAGAAAAAAAGAATATTTATGTAAGAGGTTCTAAAATTCTTGAGGATTATTTCAAAAATAGTTCTTTAAAGAAATATTATTTATCAAACATTATCGAATTTTATATTTCACACAATATGAACAACATCATTTAATTAGTAATTTTTTTTTATCTTCTTCTTAATTAAATATAATTATGTTCGATACTTTTTAAATCGAAAACACTTTTTTTTTTTCTTTTTTTTTTTTAACGAACGAACTCCTTAAAATCTTTATGTATTTTAATAAATTCAAAAAAGTTAAAAGGCGTTTCGTTTCTCCAATATCTTTCGCTAATAATTCATTTCAAATTCCAATCTCTCTCGATCGACAAATATAAAAATATAAAAATAAACACCGTCGTTACAATTTATAAATTATCTTTTTTTGACGTACCGGTCATTGCTTTAATATTAAATACGAATGAATGAAAATTCATGTTAAGAGTATAATGAATTAAACATGTTAAACGTTCTCTCTCATTGAATAAGAATTACTCACATGTTTTCTTCGTGATGGCCATATTTTCGTAGAAAGTAAATAATCCACGCGTAAATAATAATCCAACTCCGTTAAAGAGAAAAATTTAAAGAATGTTCAATGATTGTTACTTTATCTCTCTCTCTCTCTCTTTTTTTTTTTTTTTTTTTTAATCTTTTTTCTTTTTCCTTTTTCTTTTTTGTTGTTTCAACCAGATTGACCAATTACGAAAGAACGTTGAGGTAGATAACTACGGTCACAATTTGGAAATAGATCGAGACGTTGTTAAATTGAACGAGGAATAAGAAAGAGAAGGAAGAGGAAGAGGAGAAGCAAGGACGAGAAAGAAGGGCTCTAAAAGGCGCAACTCAGTCAGACAGTCGGACAGACAGAAAGGGAGAGAAAGAAAAAAAGAAAGAGAGAGAGACATATATATATACACATACACAGAGATAGAGAGAGATAGATAGAGAGAGAGAGAGAGAGAGAGAGAGAGAGAGAGAGAGAAAAAGAGACGACAATCGAGACACGCACGAGGTCGCGATAAAATCGTATCGATCCTTGGATTAGGTGGGCGAACGGTATTACGCGAAGACGCACTCGGCTTGACGACACCGGGCCAAGGAAACCAGCCGACTCAAAAATCTCCCCGAAAGAGAGAGAGACAAGCCTTCGAAAATCTGGCTTAGAGCCAACGAACCTGGCCACACGTTATATTTAGTTTTATCCGAGAGATCGAGCGAACGACGTAAGAGGGCGCATATATGCGTCTTTATAGATACACGTATGTATGTATGCATGCATACATACATACATACATATACATATATATATATATAAATATCGTATATATATATATCTTATATATATTTTTTTCGGTTTTATTTTCATTTGTCAGTTCTTTTTTGCTTGTTAATTTTTTGTTTTTTTCGTATCGGAAAGTTAACGATTTTTTTTATGCATATTTGTTATATTGATAAATTATATAATTTTCTTTTCAAATATAATGAAAATATTGAGTTATAAAAGATTAATATTATAGAATAGGGTAAAAGTTCCTAGGAATTTTGTAGTTTAATAATTCGATAAAAACAAAAATTAACCTAAGGAGTCTCGATAAAGGAGTACTCGAAAATTTTGTAGATCACATTTTTTAAAACACTTGTCTCGCCACCTGTATAATTATTACAAATAATCGAAACACGATAAATTATTTTTTTTCTCTCGTAAAATTATCGATATCACAATTATTGGAAAGTATTTAGGAAAGCTGTATAGAGGTCAAATTAAATCAACTAAAAATAATCAAGAATTTTGTTTCTTTTTTTTCTTTTCTTTTTTTCCGTCAATTATCTGTTAAAACTTGACAGATCTAAAAATAGATTCTAAAGTCAAATTTTGTATCTTTCTCTCTTGTTCTCCCTTATCATGGTTTTTTCTTCCTATTTAAAAACAAAAAAATAAATAAAAAAACCAGATCGAATGCCATGGTCCATCCAAATGTCGTAAAAATTATAAATAAAATATCGCAGAGAACACTTTGATAGGATATAAAAACATATATATATATAAATAGGAACATATATACATTTACATATATCTCTAATCTACTTTTCAATAAATACGTAAATATATACATACATACATACATACATACATACATACATACATATTTATATACAGGTTCAAATACCTTCGCGCATTCTTGCTTTCTTACCTTTCGGATTCAGTCTTTCGGGGTTAAACCATGCGTCTGGAAAAAAGACAATTAGAAATATGTTAACATCATATTTTCCAACACCATTTAGAATTCAAATGTTATTCGATGTGATGTGGGTCATTTTTTTTTCTTTTTTTTTTTTTTTATTGTTATAGTTGTTGATGATGTTGTTGTTGTTGTTGTTGTTGTGTGACTGATCAATATGAGAAGATCCATGAAAATGCGGTGAAATATTATTTAGTGATAAAATATGTAAGTTTATATAAGAGTGGTCCAAAAGTTCTTAAGACTGGTCAAAAGTTGTGTCTTGATTTCGAAAATCAATTAATCTTTTTTTTTCGAAATTATTAAGGTTTTCCTTTAGGATTTTAATTTTACAAGCTAAGTTTATAATTTTACAATTTATAAAAAGAAAAAGAAAAAAGGAAAAAACAATTAGTCCAAATAGTCTCAAAAAAGTATCATTGATTTTTAAAATCATCGAATAACTTTTGTCCTATCTAGAGACTTTTGATTCATTCTTTTATATACGCATAATGCTATTAATCATGATAATAGTCATTCATTAGAGAACTGTTAATTACTTAGAATTCAGTGCATTGTTCATTGTGCGTGCACGCTTCTTCATTTTATTACGAGTATCGTTCGAATAATGATTATTATTTAAATCTCGATTTATTCGGTAATTCGATAAAAGATTATGCGAAAAGGAAGTTAGGTATAATTTATTTTATGATGTTATTCCGATGTATTCGTTCATTGATATAATCGAACTAATGAAAATGCATATGAATAATATTTTATTTGTTACACGAACGACAACAAATTTCAATTATTTAAAATATAATACACATATGTGAATATGTGTATCTTTCTTTGTTTTTGTTAATTAAATTGATTGATTAATTAATGTCTTTATTTTAAACTTTCAATTTTCGATTACATCCACGAATAATCGGAGACCAAAGTGCAGTGTCCGTAGTAGTATCCCTTCGCTGTATAAAAAATATATTTGTTTAATAAAAGCTTGTGCATTCTTTTAAGGGAAAAAAAGCATTAAAGCATCTCGTTTCATTATTAAAAAAAAAAAAAAAAAAAAAAAAAAAAAAAAAAAAAATTTATATATACATATCATGCTATTATCGATCCTTTTTACACACGGGTTTTATATTAATATCATATAAAATAAAATTTCCACATTGCGGAATGTGTCCCCAGTCGATGAGTATTAACCATCTAATGAAACAAAAATATATCGGTTCGATTAAAAATAGTAATAATAATAATAAAATAAAGATATCCAAATGATGCTGCGTTTGTATTTCTTTTTTTCCGAATAATATTATTAACATTATTCTACTGACATAATTGATTAATTTTATGTATCAAAATGTCAGCTTGTACGTAGTACCAAATTATATAATTTTTCAATATATATATACATATATATGAAACATTTTCCTATCAAAACGCTTCATATGCGCTGTCCTGTCAAAAAAAAAAACGCTTTCCTGGAAAAAAAAAAGAAAAAAAAAAAAAAATAAATAAAAAACACCATATATTATACGTTCTTTTTCGAAACTAATATATAATCGAGGATATTTGACAAATTTCAAACTTATCTTACACGTGAACTAAACTGTGCGTGAAAGTTTATAATCACGTAGATCATAGATACATAAAGAAGACAGATGTTCGTAATAATGCACTATTCTCTCTTGGATGATAATGATACATATGTACGTCTTAAAAGCGATGCTTGTAATGCTTAAAAGACGAATTTATCGTTACGTGTAGATAGGGTTCTATATTTCGAAGGTCGTTCTTTCAGAAAAAAAAAAAAGGAAAAATAGACTATATAACCTTATCTTTCAACTACGAGACGTTGACGTAAGAGTCGTGTAGTAGCAAATAAAAAAAAAAAATATATATATATATACACTTTTGTCAAGTCACCAAACGTAAACATGTATTCTTTATTTTTTTCTTTCTTTTTTATTACTCTCTCTTTTTTTTTTTGTTCTCTTTCTGTTCTCCTATTAAATTTCGAATTGTATCAAATGGCGATAATTTAAAAAATATAATAATTACGGCATAGATATCATATTATATATGTACACATAACACCCAATACATATACATATATCATATATACAGAGTTGATCAAAAGTTCATAGGCTTGTAGTTTTACAATCGAGGGAGGAAAAAAAAAAAAAAAAAGAAATTGGCCTGTAAAAAGCCTCGATAAAGAGTAACTGATTTTTTAATATCACTTAGAAGCCTTAATTCTATCATAATTATTAGATATAATAATTATTTTTTAAAGATTATCGTTATTACATAAATGTATTCGCATGTTTCTCGATTTTCATTGAACACATAAATTGTAATAAAATAAAATGCGTTATGAACTGAATTTTGAAATGCATTGAAAATTTTAACATTTTCTTTCAATCGTCGTTTCCAAGTTCTCAATTTTTGCATTGTTCAGACAAAAGAACAGACAATGCGATTTTCCTTCCCATATAGTATTACATTCCTCGAAATTGCACGTTGACTGACAAGTTAAATTTAGATAGCGGTTCAGAAAATTGGAAACCGGTTAAAATGTTTCTCTTGCAAAAGTTTACAAAGAAATTAAATAATGAAGCTTACTTTATCTTGAGCGTAAAAATAGTATAAGATACTTTATCTGTTCCTGTTGTTTAAATTAGGATTTTCATAAAAAAAATTTTTTGAAAAAAAAAAAAAAAGGAAGATGAAGAAAAAGAAAAAAACAGGTAAGGAACAGGAATATTTTCAATGAATCATTTTTAAAGAAGATATCGATAAAACTACTTAATACAGCTTAACGATATCGTGACATAACAACACACGCACGCACACTGAAAACGCGCAGCACTCACGCGCGCACGCATACACACATAACGCATGCACGCAGGCGCATACACACATGTTTATATATCCAGGTTATTGTAGAAAGATTCGAGCTACTTCGTACAAAGTACAAGTGCATTTTCTGCCTTTGTCACCGAGATATCGCGAACAGTATTACATAATCGATTTCAATCCACGACAAGATTAATTCGAGAGTAAAACATTTAGTATTGTTTTTCGATTTTTCCACGATCTAACGTTCTATTGTAATGTTCTTCTTCTCTAACATATTATGGGAATAACGAAGAATAGAAAGAAAAAATAAATTGATAGAGAATAATATCTTCCGCATCGTTGCAACATTGATGATCATCTCGCGTAAAAATTCGAAACGATATTAAAATATTTATTTTTCTTATCTGCGATAACAAAAAGATAACAATAAATATTTTATCTTTTTTAACTATAAATATCGGTCAAAACTGTAAAAAAAAATGGTCAGAAAGAAAAAGTGAGAGATAAAGATGATTATTGCTAAAGATATATTCGTACGACGATTACCTACAATAAATATAAAATATAGAATCACGATCCTTGAACTTCGCTACCTGACGCCATTTTGAAAACGGCTAGGAAATCTCTAAATTGAGAATTAATTTCTCAAAACACTTACTATATTTACTTTCTAAATATATTTGTATTATGTAAAACGTAATATGTACATATTTAAAAAAAAATTATCAATCCTTGTGGAAGAAAACGTTGGACTATTGATTTAAAAAAAAGAGGAAGGGAGGGAGAGAGGGAGGGGGAGGGGAGTGGTGGGAGGGAGAGAGAAAGAGAAAAGAAAAAAAGAGAGAGAAATATCGAAAGAATATCGATAAAGACGGCTAGAATAATTTTTACCCGAGAATTAATATAATGATCGATAACCCAGTTTAGATTCCGGACACTTCAACTACGAGAGTCAAGAGCGTTATACTGCGCAGGACAGAACTACGTGGTAAGCTTTTTATTTAAGAAAATTTTATCGAAATAAAAAGATATGACGCGAGAACAAAAAAAAAAAAAGACAAAAGAAGAGAAAAGAAAAAGAAAGAAAATAATCTCACAAATATTGATATAAATAATAAAACGAGTATGTGCGTGTATTCGTGTGCGTATCTCCGTTGGGTGACATAAAAAAAAAAAAAAAAAAGAAAAAAAAAATTCTAAAAGAAAGTATTATTGATTTCCATGATATGAAAGAGTCGAAGTTGAATAGATGTCAGGTCGATAAGATATTGATGGTAAGTGAAACTAAGCATAAGAAGAAAAAGAAAAAGAGAAAGAAAAGGAGAGAGAGAGAGAGAGAGAAGAAAAAGAAAGGGAAAAAAAAAAGATTGTAAATAACACATTAAGAAGATATTTTCTCTTTAGTAACACCATGACCCTCGTTGTGTGTTTCTTTTTCTAGATCTTCTTATATGTTATGTGTACGTATAACGGACGAGTCAAAGTACGCGCGGCGGAACAGGAACGACCGGAATCGCAGCAGCTGAATCGACCGACCCTTTTCTCTCGTCTCCATCGTGGTAGAGCGCGAAGGTTCTTTAAAAATGGCGTATATGGGTCTTTTTTTTTTTTATATCCACGAGGACGGCTGATAGATAAAGAGGTTAAAAAAAAAAAAAGAAAAGAGAGAGAGAGAGAGAGAAAGAGAAAATTTGAAGACAAAGATGAAGGATTGTATTAGAAAATTATCTTGTATAGCCCGATAAATTTTCCATTAGACGTCACGCTGCACTTTGTCCCGAATAATCGTAAAGGAAGAAACGAAAAAAAGATGACAATGAGAACAACAATGACCGATAACGATGAATAACTAAAAAGTATATACCATAAAGTCTATAATAATGAATGAAAAGAAAAAAGAAAAAAAAAAATGTGTATATATGCGTTTGTGTGTGTGTGTGTATATAGTTAAAATACAAGTGATATTACAGGAAAATCTTACTAGGATTAAGAATATTCCAGAAACAAGGATCGCCAGCAGCATTGACGTTGGTCATAACTGCGTTGCTATCGTTGTTGCTCTTCCGCGCGGAATTTTCTTTCTCCGGCATTGGGCACGCCGGTGCTACAGTCTCCGAATCCATTTTACGTCTCTTACTTTTGTTGCGGAGAGAGAAAGAGAGAGAGACAAAGAGAAACAAAGAGAAAGATAGAGAAAGCGAGAGAGAGAGAGAGAGAGAGAAAAAGAGAGCGCTCGCGCACACACAAAAAGTAAAAAAAGCCGACTATTAACACTCCTCGAAGTATACTCGACGACTACTTGCGCGTCGAAGAGTCCTGCTGATGGTGGCGGTGGTGGAGGAGGTGGTGGTGGTGGTAATGGTGGTAGTGGTGGTGGTGGTAGTAGTAATAGTAATGTAATTGTCGTTGTTCAAAACACCGTACGACTACAAAAAAAAATGACAATGTTACTTTTCTGTGTGTCCCTTAACCTTTAAACTCGTTAAGAAGAACGTCGAAGATAAACGGCAACGCAACGACGATACGACACGACACGACACGGTGACGACGACGACGACGACGACGACGACGACAAGAGAATAAACGAAATGGAATAATCTTTTGAGAAGGAAAGAAAGAAAGAGATAGTCAAATATTATATATACATATAGATTTGTATATATATTGAAAAGAGTGAGAGAGGACGCAAGTGTCGCTCCGCACTGCGAAACAATTCGGTTCGTTTGTTCGTTCGTCAGCTCTCTCTCGCGGCGCTGATACCTTTCTCTCTCTTTTCCTCAAGAAGCGCCCCTGCCGAATCAGTCGGCACAGTCGACAGACTGGGCGTACCTGATACGCAATTTCTCAACGTTGAGGCGCAGAAAAAAAAAAACGAGAGACGCGCCAGTAGTCCGTAGTACTTGCGCCGTCGCTCTCGTCGACTCTTTCTTTTTCTGTTTCTTTTTGCTTTTTTTTACTGTATCTTTCTTACGAAAGATACGACCCTGTGACACACCGAATTTCTCTCTTTCTCTCTTTCTTCCTTGCTTCCTTCCTTTCTTTTTTTTTTCTTTCTTTCTCCTCTCTTTTTCTCCCCTCTCCGCGTTATCCCTTTCACAAGCCTTTTTAAATGCTTCGAATTTATTTCGTTCACGGATTTGATACGTCGAAAAGGAAACTTCCGAGTCGCGCGCGTCGTTCGAGAACTGAAGGCTGTTATCGACCCGCGCTTAGCTCCGACCCCTCCCTACATCCATCCCCCTTCTCTTCCTGCGGAACTCCCTACTCTTCTCTTCTCTTTTCACTCATTTGCTCTGTTTCTCTTCATCCTATCCTATCCTATCCTATCCTATCCTATCCTATCCTATCCTATCCTATCCTATCCTATCCTATCCTATCCTATCCTATCCTATCCTATCCTATCCTATCCTATCCTATCCTATCCTATCCTATCCTATCCTATCCTATCCTATCCTATCCTATCCTATCCTATCCTATCCTATCCTATCCTATCCTCCCCGCTCCTCCCCTCCACTCCGCCTCCTCTTCTGTTCCATGTTACCACCGCCATCTCCTCGTCACCCTTCCCTTATTATACTTTTGCTTCGTTCTTTTCCACCTTTACTTGTCTCACTCACTGCGCATCGATATATTACCTTCCCCGACAGCGCTTCGATTGCCTCCCGTGGCGATATTCCGAACTATTTAGGATCTACTTTCTTAGCGGGTGTTTTTGAATCGATTTCATTATCGACCTATATCTTTTCTATCGGTATAATCTTTAACAAAATGATTTTACGGATGTCTCTTTGTAAAAGAACATTATTATAGGTTATAACATGCAGAACTATAATAAATGTATTAATTCGAACATGTAGTATTTATTCGATCGTACACATCGATTGGAAAAATGTTGTCTAGAACGCATGCGTTAATTTTAAAAGCGGAGGGAGCTTTATGAATAAATGAGTGAGCAGGGAAGAAGGAAGGGTCGGAAAGTACTTTGCTGGCGGAGGGACTAGAATGACAATTTGTAGACACGTAGGCGCCCACGCGACCAAAGACAAACCCTCCTATTGTAGCCTAACCTTTTGTGCGTGAATTTGCAAGGAATATATGCAATACGAATCAAGTGCGCTAGATTAATATAATGTGAGCTTACTTGTTATTTAAAAAAAAAAAAAAAAAAAAAAAAAAACTCAGACCTTTTTTATCCGACAACGAGTAAGAGAAACTGAGAGTATACAAAAAATTTCTAGGTTAAACTTTTGATAAAAAGAAAAAGAAAAATTATAATTCCTTGGATATTATTATATCACGAAAGAAAATCGATATCGCGAAGGTCTTCAAGAATTTTCACTGCCACGATTATTTCAAACGCTGCCAATATTTGAAATCCGATCATATAATGCAAATTGGAAATTTGAAATAATCAAGAAATTCCCTCTCGAGGTCATCATTAGTCCAGCTTCCAGACCAAATGATGACTAAGCCCGAAAAATAATGAAAATTAGGAGGATCAATGTTGGCCGAGACCTCTGCCAACGTTGACCGACATTAAATGTCTGACATTAATCGACTAGAGAGCCAAGAATAATCCTTGAAATTCTTTGGCAAGAACCTAACACGCAATTCTGTTTAAATTACGCATTTGCTTCAAGTTACAATGAAAAAGAAGATTTCTCCCTCCCACCCTTTCTCTCCCTCTCTCACTTGTTAACCCCTTCGATATATAGAAACCTACTATATCGATTGCGAACTCTCTACACGGTTGATACAAAAGAATATCGATGATATCGACCGGAACTTACAATGTCGATATCAACTACCGTAATATGAAACCGACTTTGTTATTAAATTTATATTGTAAATAATACGATATACAGGCATATATTATAAATATTACATTATAATAAAAATACTTGGAGATCTATTTCTCTCGGAGAAACTTAATACCAGCGATCTGTTTTCCACTCATATATATATATATAAATAATTGGACAATAGAAATATGTTAGTTATGAAAATCGTACTTGACAAGAAGATATAGAAAGAGAGATACCTATGTTGATGTAAAAAAAAAAAAAAAAAAAAAAAATAGAACGGTGTAAAAAAATTCCGAGGCGGAAAAGAATTTCTGATCTTTCAATAGCTTGCACAATTATCGCCGTTTGAACTTTTCTATTATGTTCTTTTTGTCTGTAAAAAGATACGACGATGTCATATTGATAATGATTATAGACTTGACAGATTTAATTTTATACCTCCCGTGGATTACTTTTTATTGATAGTATTACGTCATTATGTCCGAGTATAATACGAAACATTGGCACAAAGGTGTGTCACATACTCCTATTGAGTACTGCAGAGAGTTCGGATCAATAAACTGTAGTAATCAATACTTACTAAGACGGTTTTAAGTTACACCAAAGGCTATCATTACGTACTCTCTCATCTTATTTCTTCGATAATTATTATTACACCAAAGAATAGATAAGAGATGGGAAAAATGTAAAGAGATAATTATCTAAAGTGTTTTGACCACACATGGAAAACGATCACGTTTCTATATCTCTTGCAAATCATTTTATTTTAATCGAATACAAATATATTCTTTTTAGAGGATCGGTCAAAAGTGATCGTACGTATATTTTAAAAATCAATTGCTCTTTTTCGAAGCAACATTTTAGGCAAATTTTTACGCACCTAGAGACGTTTTTATAAGTTGAAAAAAAAAATAATAATAATAATAATAAAAGACGTAAAAGTCTCGACAAAAAGTAATTGATTAAAAAAAAAAAAAAAAAAAAAACTTTTGACACACTCTGTACTTTCCCTATTAAAAAAAAAATGAGAGAGAGAGAAAAAATATAGAGATATTATTTACTTGTTGTTAATTCTTTCTCCAATCTTTTCATCCTCAAAGTCTAATCGCAAGAATATAATTAAATTATGACGAGAGCAAGCTTATACGAATAGCGGTCAATGAGCATATGGAGCGATTAGCATGTATATACGTAACGGTAATAATTATTCATATCATCAGACTATCGAGGGAAGAACTGCGCACATTAACCATATATACATATATATAAATATATATATGTATATATATATATGTATGTATGTATGTATGTATGTATGTATGTATGTATATGCGCTATGGAAAATAACAAAAAAAATTTGGCATTCACCTCATTATTATAAGTAAAACTTTTAATAAACGATTTCCCAAAAAGATGAACTGTTGAAATCGATGCTATTGCTATAAAATAAAAATGTTTTAATGAACGTTTGAATTTTGTAAATGTATCATTTTAATTTTTTTTGTTTCTTCCCTTTCCACAACGACAATCAATCATTTTTATTTTTAGATATTTGTCACGCGACTCTACCTTACTTTACCCTCCCCCATATCAATCCTTTCGTTAAAAGGAATGTGAAAGAAAAAATGCACGTTGCTTTTTTCTCCTTCCTCCTCCTTCTACCCCTCCTTTATCTGATACTGCTCGTTGTCAGCCGAGCCGGTCAGTAACTACTTACATACACGAATGTGTGTACACGCTTCGGCGCACTTCATTCGCTTATGAATCAACCTTTAAGTTTATTTTAACCTCTAGAAAAGTGACTCATCATCCATGACAAAATATTTCGCAATTCGATCTCGAATTTAATCCTAGAAAATTTTAGTTTATAGAATAATATCATTTATCTAAGCTTATCAGTATAAGCATCACGTTATCGATAAAGTATAGTTATATTTATAAAAATTAAACAGAGAGAGAGAAAGAGAGAGAGAGAGAGAGAGAGAGAGAGAAAGAGAAGAGAGAAAGAAAAATAAAAAGAATGATAAATATTCGCATTACTTAAATTAACAATGTTATCATCTTACTTTCTTTTTCTTTTCTTTCTTTTAATTTTATTCTACGTGAATGTTAAAATATCCTTGAAAAAAGATTCTTCGTTCATGACAAATGTTTATAGATAGTAAATATGTATGTACATATGTACGGCACCTGTGTCACGAAATCATTTTCGATGATGATGCAATCAATGGTTAGAGTATTAAAACAATTAAACGATAAGATACGCGTATATGTATATATAACTTACCGAGTCCCATGTCCCTGAAGATTTCCTTTGGTGCGATTTCAATTTCTTGGATCTTATCTCTGGATTTATCAAAATACCTTCCATCCTTATGCCCAATGTCTTGCGCCACGTTCGTTGATGTTTTAGTAGCAATCGAAGTAGATTTAGATTCGGCATTTTTATCAGAATTAATTGTTTTATCGTCGTTCTGATCCTTCCTCTTAATCGTTGATTCGGTCGCGATCGTTTCTTTGATAATGTCGTTAACGTTAACGTCGTTTTGATCTTTCTTCGTGATCGTTGGTAAAACGTCGACCGATTCGTTAACGTTCCAACGATCATCAAGAGTTTTCTTATCGTTCTTCGTGATATTGTCGTCGACGTGCTCGAAAATTTCGTGATTACTAGTAGAAAGAAGATCGGTATTATTCGTATTGACTTTTGTAGAAGGGACAGGTGGAGTAATGGTTGTCGTCGTCGTCGTCGTCGTCGAAGATTGGAAGGAATCAAGATCGAGTAGGTTGGAAGATGGTACGGCTTCTTTTTCATTCGTATCTTTCGATGTAGGATTTAAACTCTGATCAAAATTCATTTTTGTTTGATCTGAGATTGTAGAGTTTGTTATTAAGTCGTTCGTATTCTCGAAGAAATCAAGGAATACGGTGTTCTCAGCACTGTTCGTTGATAAGGTCTGAGGTGATGGTGCCGATGATGCGGCGGCTCGTTCGGTTTCCACGAAAGCGACTGTCGCCGCCCTGGGGTTGAACCCTTCCGCGGAAGTTGTCCTACCTGCCGGCCGTTGAAACGGATCCGCCATGGAGTTGTATTTCTCGATATCAGCGGAAGGTGGCGGGGTGGCGGGTAAAGCCTTTTCCTCCTCTTCCTCCTCACCTTCCTGATCCTCGTTTAGGAAGGAACTACGTTTGGTAATATTTGGTAACTGATGATCCGTATTAATCTTTAAATCCGTCGAGTCTCCTGGATGATGATCTTGGACACGTGGCGGTTCCGTCGTAGATGATATTGTCGCCGGCAACGACGACGATTCTGATTTATCTTTTTCTACCGACTTCTCCCCTTCCTTTTTCTCACCTTTTTCCTCCTCCTTCTCCTCCTTCTTCAATAGCACCTCCTTCTCTTCCTTCTTTTTCTCCACCGCTATCTCCACCTCCACCTCCGCCTTAACCTCTCCCTTCGTCTCTTTTTCAAATGAGCCTCCTTCTTCCTTCTTACCAAGGAGGTCTCCTCCTCCTCCTTCTCCTCCAACGAACAACAAATTCTCTGGTTCAACCCGTTCAAAATCATCGGTCGAATCGTGTTCCCGTTTAATCGTCGAAATCATTTCCTCGCTCTTAGAAGAATCGGAATCATTCTTCTTAGGCTCCTCCATAAGAGGACCCGTTGTTATTTTACTCTCCTGGAACGTCGTCGACATCTTCCTCTACTTCTTCTTCTTCTTCTTCTTCTTCTTCTTCTTCTTCTTCTTCTTCCTCCTCCTCTTCCCTTCTCTCTTCCTCTTCTTTAATATTCCAGTACCTTTTACCTTTGCAAGGATATAAGCAGGCACGTCCTGCGTCGCGCCTACGATGAGTCGATTTTAATGGGCTCACACTCCTTTTATTCGATATATTTATTGCGTCACTTTACGTCGTATATTTATCCTCCTTTTTTGAAAAATTTATCCACGCGATGTTTTCGGAACGAGAAGAAAGTCACGAATGCGTATCCTCGATTCCTTCGCACTCCTTCTCACCGACGTCGCGCCGACGATACACGCCGACGGCGCTGCTCAACGACCGTTGTCCTTCTCTATCCTTTCTTCCAAAGAAGACGCACGTGCGGCGGCGAACGACTTTCCTTCAATCTGATATATCTATATCTATATCTGTATATATATATATATGTATGTGTGTGTGTGTGTGTGTGTGAATGTGTGTGTGCGTGCGTGTGTATATGTCTATCTATCTTTCTCTTTCTTTTATTAGAATGTTTATGTACGAGGTTCTTCTTCGACAGCTTTCTCTTGTATATCTATTTCCTCTTTCTCTCTCTCTCTTTATTTGTCTGTCTATATCTGCCTGTTTCTCTCTATCTCTCTTTCTTCAATAACCGTTCTTTTCCGGTTAACTATCCGAATTCCTAACCTTTTATTACAAACACGTATCCGAACGTGCGTGTATCTCAAAGCTCACCGACTCGGAACGAGAAACAGTTTGGTAGAATGAAATGGCATACACCGGATTTATATATGTTATATCGCCTTTACACGCGCTCTTTCCTTGCACTAGAAAACGTCAAAGTGACAGCCGGAGAATGAGAATACGTCAAGTACCCAATGGTAGGGATAAAACTGGAAAGATGAGTGGGAGAAAACTGTGCGTAAGCGAACGAGAGAGAGAGAGAGAGAGAGAGAGAAAGATAAATCTATAATAAGAACGACCAAAGTTGACATTTTCACATCAACGAATTGTAAACATTCTAAAATTTTTATTCATCTTCTATATTTATCATATTATTATTCTAAATAATGTTTCTCCGTTTCTTGTTCTCTATTTCTCAATTTATTATTCGTTTGCTTTTATTTCGCAATCGGTCCAGCACGCCCCCTGCTTTTTACCCTTCCTAGCTACGTCGCTGATGTGCCGGCTCATTCAACCAATCATAAAAATCCTTACAAATCGCCCTGTACGTGACATTAATGCGCGCGTAATACGAATGTTTTTATGCTATCATTACGAACAAATTTTAGTATGCATATATACATCTATTTTTATACTTATACATACCGAACAAAGGTAGATATATATATATATATAAAATGTTCTTTAATTAATATTACAACTGCGAAGGCGATTATTTATGCACAGATAAACAAATAAAAAATGTAGAATGTAATGTTATTATATGAGTCATCGTATTTAAAATAATTAATTTAAAAGATCGTTCAAGTTAATGTACACTTACATATGTAATTATTTTTCAATTAACGAATGTTGTTATAATATAAAATAATATTTTTACTTATAATTTTCTAGTTAGAATATTCGATAATATCGGTAATATAAAAAGGAAAATATTTCCTAAAAAGAAAAACTTTATTATTTTTGCATTATACTAATAAAGAAATCTTTTGTGAGTTCAGAAATAGAAATCGACCAAAGTTTTATAACTTCGGTCGAGATATACATCAGGCAAGTGCACGTGTACTTAACGATGGATTATTCCAAACAATTCTTAGAATCTGGTTTCCCAAAAACTAACACCGATAACAAGTCTTACACAACAATATTCTATATTTCAATATCTTCATCTTATTTTCTCACGTAAAATTTCATATAATAGAAGTATCAATAAAACTCCAATAATAGAAGACAGCCTACATATTAAATACTTTCAACTTTCTACAAAATAGAAATTGATTTTGTCTTATATATTATAATATATATATATATATATATATATATATATATATTATAATTAATTATATTTTATATTAAAATTATATTTTTTATATTATGTATATTTAATTTATATTTAATTAATTATTTATATATATACATAGTTAAAGTAATGCAAAATGCATTGAAATAATTGTAAGATAATAAACAATATATATGTATAAATTAGAACGAAAAAATTCTGCGTTGAAAATGTTGATTATTGGAAAAAATTGAGAACCACTAACTTATATCTAAACGAAGAGAAAGAGGAAGGAAGGTGGTACTGAAGTAGCATGATTCGTTCCTGACATTGAAGAAAATGGGTGTCGATAAGACTAAACCAAGATACTTGAATAAAATTCTATTATTATAGCGTAATATGTATTAGATTTCGTCACTCTTCTCTCTTATTAATTATTATATAAATATCTTTCATAATTCATGAAATTTTTCTTTAATATCAATATAGATTATAATAACGTTTTTTCGGATATATTGAATAAAATCGAAATAAATTGAGACTTTTTTTATTTCTAAATGATCGTAAAGAAGAAAGCGCAAAATAAATTTTGGTATTTACTAAAAGGGTGCTCAATCGCGCGCAATCGCATGAAATAAAGTAGAGAGAGGAAGGGTAAGACAGAAAAAGAGAGAGTCAGAGAGAAAGATAGATAAATGGATAGATAGAGAGAGAGAGAGAGAGAGAGAGAGAGAGTGCAAAAACGCCGGGCGTAAAGCGCATGCGTGCGATGAGGAAAGCACGTTTGTTGCCTTGGTTGCTGAGAAGCGCATAGCGGGCTTTGATACGCGCGACGTTAACCGGTCGGTCGGTTTTGCTGCTACTATTCTTCGCTGTACGAAGTACGTGACTCTTCTTTTCCTTTCTAAGAAATAATATTTACGAAAGGTAAATTGTACTTTTAATTTTTGGACAAATGTTTTTATGTAGTCGTCTTTTCCTTCTATAATCCTTCGTTTCATCTCTCGTTTTCTCTCTCCTCCCCTCTTTCTCTCCCCTCCTTCTCTCGTTCTCTCTCTCTCTCTCTCTCTCTCTCTCTCTCTCTCTCTCGCAATTTTGTCAATTTCTCTTACTTCATTCTACTTACATATATTCTACTAGAAATTGATGACGAGCATGGCAACATCAAGAAAGACCAGATCTTATATACCCACGGACATTGATTCAATTGTAAGAATGACGTGGGATGAGAATAAGGATAGCGATCAGATGAAGAACAGTTTAACCTCGTACGATGACACGTTGATAAACGGCAAAAGCAACGGTTATACCGTAATGCGGAGCAACGGACACGCACGAGTGAGTAGTGGTGTGGTGCATCTCTCTATAGTCTCCCCTATATGTCACATGGCCGTCTATGCGACACTGTTATCATGACACGATTTAAAAGAATATATTTATTTCTTTTTTCTTTCTTTATACAAAGATTTCTTCGTTCGTTTTTTTTTCTTTCTTTCTTTCTTTCTTTAATCTCTTTCTAGTTTACTTTCTTATTCTTTTATTGCCAACGTCGAGTTTATTTGTTTAAAATGTTCATCCTCTCCTCTCCTCTCTCTCCTCTCATCTCCTCTCCTCTCCTCCCTCTCCTCTCCTCTCCTCTCCTCTAATAATTTCTTTACCTTCGCTATCTTATTTTATTGCGTTGAAATTTTATTTTATTTGAAAAATTCGACCAATCAGATTGTAGAATAAAATCTGATAATTTTGATTATTAAATCTTTTTATTTGTATTATTAAGATAATACAAATATTTTTCTTTTTATTTGTATTATTAAGATAATACAAATATTTTTCTTTTTATTTGTATTATTAAGATAATACAAATAAAAAGAAAAAAGGATTGATTAGTTCTGTAAAATTAATTCTAATCGTTTAAATTATAATCATATTGTGAATGATTATATCATGTTTTTAATGCGAACAGATATATATATTTTTATCATTTTATATGTTTCATTTTAGAAAAAAAATTTCATAATTCCTAACCTTCCAACAACCGTGTTATCATGTTTTATCGTAGTTATTTTCTTCCGTATTTTATAGCGCTTATTCATTACATACAGATAAAATTAATCATCCAACTCAACATCGATATTGCCTTCTTAATTAAAAAATTAATCTATCAAATATATTTCTTTTCCAAAATATAATTATGCATTCGTATTTTCTATACGATATCGTGCATGTATCGGGATGCCTATTTATTTATAATTTACTTTATGAATTTCTAATAATTTATTTCTTTATATTTTTATATTTACAAAGGTTTTACGGACATTCTTCTAACAATTATAAATACAATATAAATTAGTTCATGTACTCTGATAAGAAAGTAGAGAAAGAAAAAAAAAAAAAAGAAAAAAAAAGAAAGGAAAAGTAAAAATAAATGTTTATAAATGTTCTAGTTTTCCAAGAATCAAAGAAGAACTGATATAAAGGAACAATCAAGATTGAAAGAATCGTTTGAGAAAGTTCCATTTATAACCGCAGCACTCACACATCTTGGTTTTTACATTCTTATGATTTTAGGTTTCATAAATCAATTATTCTTTATACCAAAAGTGGCTCAAGAACAAAACCGACAGGTAAGCGACAATATGAAAGATTAATCAGAAATTAAATTTTAATACATTATCGATTTCAGGGTTATGCGCCACTTTATGAAAATTTTGAAAAGTTTTATCTCTTATATGTCTACAGAAGAGTAAGAGATTGTTGGAATAGACCAATATGTTCTGTTCCAGGTGCGATGGTTACATTAAAAGATCGTGTCACTCATGATTATGGATGGACATTCCAGTAAGAGACTACGAGAAAATATTATGATTATATGTGAATCATTAATATTAATGTAACAATAATATATACTATATTTATATCTGATATAATCAACAGGTTTACTGGATCTGAAAGATCTTGTATAAATTTAGGATCTTACAATTATCTAGGCTTTGCAGAATCAAGCGGAGCATGTGCGGAACAATCTATCATGGTTCTCCAAAAATTAGGTTGTAGCAGTTGTAGTACTCGACTTGAATTAGGTAAAAAAATATATTTAATATTACGAGGTAAAAACAAGATCAATTGATAGATTCAAATTAAGTTTCAATTAAAAGATATTTTCTTTGTTAGGAAATGCACCTATCCATGAAGAATTAGAAAAATTAACAGCTTCATTTTTGGGAGTTGAAGATGCTATAGTATTTGGGATGGGATTTGCAACGAATTCATTAAATTTACCATCCCTTGTCAGCAAAGGCTGTTTGGTACTTAGTGATGAGAAAAATCATGCGTCACTCATTCTTGGATTACGATTGTCAGGAGCAACAATACGTGTTTTTCACCATAACAGTAATTGGATATTATTAAAAATTATATAAAAACGTGATCGATAAGCTACATATGTATTTACGTATTTTATTGCAGATGTAAAGCATTTGGAGGATCATTTAAAAAAAGCAATAGTTTATGGTCAACCAGGAAATGGTGAACCATGGAAGAAAATAATTATAGTAGTTGAGGGTATTTATTCGATGGAAGGATCAATAGTCCACCTTCCTGAAATATTGGAACTGAAAAAAAAGTACAAAGTTGGTATAATTGTTGATAGCAGGATTTTTTTTTTTTGAATAGAGGATAAGGTGCAATAGTATTGATGATAAGTCATTATCATTAATTTTAATATAAATATTAAGACATTACATTTGATTATTTCATATTTGTTAGGTAATGTTCGTTGGAAATATGCAAAGAGAGATTTTTCTGAATTATTCAACTGAAATATATCATTATCATTATATGTTTTTAACTCTTTGCGATCGAAAAGTATTACGATCGCAAAGAGTTAATAATACTCATTATTGTCATTAAATTTAGGCCTATCTTTACGTGGACGAGGCTCATAGTATAGGGGCAATAGGAAATCATGGACGAGGAGTTTGTGATTATTATAATATAGATCCACGGGAAGTCGACATACTTATGGGAACATTTACGAAAAGTTTTGGATCTGCTGGCGGATATATAGCTGGAACAAAGGTATAATTTAATAAATGATTTTTTTTTTTTTTTTTTTTTTTTAACTATATTCTACTTATAATTAATAATTTTGTTTGCAGACTTTAATAAATTATTTACGGGTACATGGTCATGCTCACACTTACGCAATTGCAATGTCACCTCCCGTCGCCCAACAAATTATCGCATCTATGAGAATCATCTCGGGCGAGGATGGAACTGATGCTGGAAAGAAACGTATCAAACAATTGGCAAGAAATGTCAGATACTTTAGACGTAGACTAAATCAAATTGGAGTTATCATTTATGGAAATGAAGATTCGCCGGTAGCGCCGATGCTAGTATATTTATTTTCCAAAATTTGGTATGGTTTTAATATTTTTATGTTGCATATAACAAAAAAAAAAAAAAAAAAAAAAAAAAAAAAAATAAAAATAAAAATAAAAAAAAAAAAATAACTAAAAATTCCAAAAATTCAAATTCAAATAAAAAATACTTTTGATGTACTAGGACGGTAGTACGTAGTTTTACAAAATATAATATAGCAACAGTCGGTGTTGGATTTCCTGCAACACCTCTAATGGCAGGAAGAATACGTTTTTGCCTTTCTGCTTCGCACACGAAAGAACAATTAGATCATGTAAGTAATTATCATTGATATGTATAATAATTATATTAATGTATTTTACTTTTAGCTTTACTTTTTTTTACTTTTCATATATTACAGGTATTATTACACGTTGAAAAACTAGCTGATAAATTAGGACTCAGGTATTCGCGCAAACCCCGTGATCCAAATCCTATAGAATATTATTCTGATAGTGAAACGGAATGACCTACCTCGTAGCTTAGTAAATCTTTAATTAGTTTAGTTTTCTTTCTTTCCAAGATATTAGGATATCTCCAAAAGCTTTAAAGCAACAACAATATATCTTTATATAAGGCTTGTATGATATACCAAAAATGAAAAATATAAGTATTAGGTCACTTAGATTACGAAACTTAAGATATCAATTGACAAGCATTCTTTTAGTCCAAATCCACAAAATCAATTTAAATAAATAAGAATTTTTAATCGCTATAAAAAGCTTATGAAACTACTTATTCCACAAAAGAATTTTATAATGTTAGCATTAAAAATCAGTTTTGTTAATAAGAAATTAGATTTTTTTAAGCACAATCATATTTTCAGCATTTATCAGCATTAGCACATATATTATTATTAATTTTTATAAATAATAATGTTATTTACACAAAAACACAAATTTTACAAACTACACACACACACACATACACACACATATATATATATATATACATATATATATATATATATCTATCAGTAATGTAAGTCTTAGTGAAGCAGTAAAAAATGTAAAAAATATTCAAAAGAATATCTCGTAAAATTTAATATTTATGATCGCAGTATATATCTATATCAACACAATATTATATGATAAAAATAATAGATTATTAATATTATTTTGTTATCAAATGTTGTATATGGAATGAGAATATCTCTCTATTGTGACAAAAGGAAAATGTTATTTGTCATACATTTATACATTATCAAATTATTGTGATAAAATTATCCTTATCATTTTACTTTCAAAATCATTGTATTATTGCGAATAACAAACCAAAAATAATAATATATTCTTAAAGAGCTACTTAAGCAAATTGTACACATTTAAAGATACTGATGATTCATTAATGTTGTAATTTATAACAAATACGGTACTTACAAACTGCAATTTTACAATCTGCCTTACATACTTAATATTTATCTAGTTCTATAAATGCATTCAAATTTTTACAATAAGATAATTGTTTATAAGTTGCAAAAAACAGATATATGTGTTTTATATTATATTAAATAGATATTCCATATGTATTTAATGATTTTAAAAGTGCATGACATTTAATATATAAAAGTAGATTGAAAAGAATTATTTACAAAGTAAGAGATTATATTACTTTGTATGTTATAGTACTTCTAATAACTTTTTTATTATATTATTGTTATTCCTTTAAACATGTATTGCACATATAGAAGATATACAATTTTTCTTTTTTTTTTTTTTTTTTTTGCTTAATATAGAACTTGTTATATTAGATTTGAATTTTTTTTTATCTCAAATATAAATATTATATATAATACATCAATTTTGACAAGTAAAGTTGATAAGGGAATAAGATTGGAGATCTATTTCTTATTTAGATAAAAGGCAAATTAAATGAACCATATCAATCTACTGTTTTTATAAAGAATATAATCATTAATTGCATATAAGACCTACTGATATTTGTTAGATCACATGATTTATTGTACAACTATTTCAAATGTTGTGATTTTATTATGTACCTTTTAATGTTGCCATATAAACAGCTTATTTTGGTTCCTCTAATTTATTATACAAATATATAAATAAGTTGATATCATTTTAATATTACACAAATATTTGATAATTGTAAATTTATTTTTTTAATAAATGAAAAATCAAAATTATTAATAAAATTTATTTCTTATTATTGATTATTATTAATATATATCAAAGTTTATTTATATATTTTTGAAAGATAAACAATAACAATGTTATTATATTTAGGATAAAAAAGTTACGATTATTATATATATATATATAAATAATATTTATTCTTTAATACTACGAAGAATATTTTGTATTCTATTTAATATAATTGTATTAGTAGATATACAATGTTCTGCATCATACGGTGGTTTTATAGAAACACTGTCTTCAATATATAAAATATCATTAGTATCTGTAACTGGAAATCTATTTTCTAATAAATATTGTTTCACAATATTTTTTCTTTTTATTATGTCTGATAAAGAAAGTTGATTGATTGACACTTGGAATAACTCTGGTAAAGATGTTTCTGTTTGTGTAGTTAATTCAATATTTTTTATTGCATGTCCAAATACTATTTGTAAATTTTGATGATCATCTTCTTTAATTTGTAAAAGTACTATGCTATAAAAAAATTTTACAATGAAAAAATTTTATTGGCTAATATTTATTATGATTCAAAATGTATTGTATGAATAACTACTACTACTACATAAAATTGTAAAGAAAATAAATATGAAGACAATTAAATAATAAATATATATAAATTGTTTTACCTTTCTGAAACTGGATCTACTGTATACACAATACCAGTATGTATACTTCCATTGTCTGTAGTAACTTTGGCTTCTTTTCCTATATAACTCTTGAAGAGTAAAGGATTATTTTTATATATATTATGAGAAAATTTGTTTGAATCTTCTTCTGTGGAACACATATCAACCATGACTGTATTATATATTCGTTAACCTCTACACTGTGTAATTTATAATTTCTCCTAAAATTATATTTTTATTTATTTTTTATTAAAACGTGAATTAATTGCATCTAATCATATTAAGAGATTATAATTTTTAACGATAAACTTATCCAATAACTTTACTTCTAACATGACAAATCTAATCAGGATATGAGATATTATAATATTTATGATATTATAAAAAAAATATCGTAAAGAGCGACAGCTGTACTCGATGATGCTGCCATCTGCACCGACATTTACATACCCGCGAAAATCAAATGACAAAGACCAAGTATAAATTAATATTTTAAGTATTGAACATTGTAATTATATTATTAAGCATAAAAATTATGAATTATATAATGAAATCGTCCTTTGCAGAATGTTATTCAATTTTAGTAATTACTTTTAATTCTGTTTACTCTAAATATTATCGGTATTCTACTATATTTCAATTTGTTGCATATAGTATTGATCATTTAATAAAAGTGGGTTTGACCTAATAAGTAATCTGTATGGTTTTTTTTTATTTCTATCACTAATAATTTATTTTAAAACGGGAAATAACACGAAGTTAAGAGTAAACAGGGTAACACATAACATATTAAATACATAGCAGCTGTTAAACAAAATTAGGATGTTACACCTCAAATATTTTCATGTAAGTAACATTTAAAGTTAAAGTCAAATCTCATGGAAGAGAATTTTGTTTGATATTCATATCTGAGCAAAAATACTCGTTTTTTTTCCCTTAATTTTAAACATTTGTATTATACTGATACATTAATAATCATTTCTAAAATCATTGTATAAAAAGTACTTGTACATGACAGAGAATAACAGATCACATTAGGAACAATAATGTCATTGTGAAAAGAAATATACTATTTATAATTATTTAAATTGCTTGCATTATTATTATCATTTCAGAAATATTTTAATTAATTAAAATTTATTGGAAAAATATTTCCAACATTTTTTAAAAACTGTTTGTACATATATTGTCATTCTGAATTGATTTTCTTTATGTAAAAATCTATTTTGATCAGACATTGAATACTTTTCACAGTGGTATTTGAAAAATAATTCTATGGCTACAGAAAACGCTTGGCGAATAGGACAAAAGGAATACCAAACGTTTTAAGTAACAATGTTGGACATTTAAATAACAGCGCGATATATATTATTTTCTAATAATGTGACATTCTTATATATATATATATACTAATAATAGTATATTGCAGAAAAATATGAAATTCTAATCACTTTAACATTGATCTTGTTATGGAAAGGAATAAATCGAAATTTGTGAATTATCTGAATGACTTAATTATATGACAATGAAATTAACAGAACGTCTAATACACAATATAGGCCAAAGGATAATCGCACCTTACACGTCTTGGCTGCACTCCATCTCTGCTAATCACAACTATGCACACTTGCAACTGGAATTATCAAGCAGATAAAGCGCTGCCAATCGGCTGCTTCACTCTTTGGTCTGATGAGAAAAATGAATTGTCGATGCATTGAAAACATCGTAAGTTGACAGTATGTCCGACTCTGCATAAATATATTTTTCATATTTTTCAATCACGATATACAGACCATGCACGTACGCTTACTTAAAAAGGTTTCTTCACTGGAGTTCGGACATGGATATTCTGCCGGTAAGGCCACTACATACACCGCACGCGAAACTATACCTAAGAAGATAGGCACATACACAATATATTACCTAATTATAATTTTTAAGTGCATGTCTGGGATATGTCTTGAATTAATTTGTAACATATTTGATTCTGGGACTATTGAACATCACGTAATTTTAGTTTTATTCTTCCTGAATGCCGGAAAATGAAGTTTTCTGCGTCGACGTTTTAATTCTTCATTGTCAGCAGTCGAATTGGAATCTGTCGATAATGTTTCATCATCCATCGACATCACAGTGGGTAGTTCTTTAAATGGCCTTTTCGCTATGACACCACGATAGCCCGATTTCTCAGACGTATCTAATGAGTTTTCCGAATATGAAGTCTTTGATAGGAATGATGAATTTGTTTTATCGTCAACTATGGCCATGTTGGTTTCTTGGCTATATGATCGAATCATACCGGTCTTCTCTTTAATCGATGGTACCATAGTACTTTCTTCGTTGCCGTCGCCCAACGTAAAATGAACGACTTCGGGTGGAGTGTCCTTACCTGTTTCACCACTCGACGAGTCAGGTGGTATAGATGATTCCTTCCAATTCATATTCTCCAATATACCTGTGAATAATAATGCCGTATGGCATAACTTCTTACAATCAATTCACAAAATAACAATATCAAAACAAAGGGATAACTGTAAAATAACACAGGTTCTTTAGTTGTAAATATAACACAGGTTCTTTAGTTATCAATTTTAGTATTCTATTCTAATAAAGAGATATTATATATCTACAATCCACTTAATTTATCCATACAGTAATTGCATTTTATAAAAATGACGTATATGTGTATATATATATATATATTTTTTTTTGTACATTTATAAATTAAATGTATATTGTACAAGAACAAAATAGAATTATGAGTAATAGTAAAAGAACAAACATTTGAATAACTTGAACTTTCAATACTACAGGTATTTATATAGTTCAAAATAATTAAAATATGATTTCTACGAAACGCACTAAAGGTACGTAGTACTTGCATGTTGAATCAAAATTAATCAGTCTAAGTTTTCATGCATCTCCATGTCTATCTTACCTGCAGCACCAGGAGACGATGATGTATATATTGAACTTGTCTCGTCATCTAAATCATCTTGACTACTGAGTCGACCTAGAAATAATAAATAATAAATAAAATATAAGAATAAAAATTTTTTAATGAAATATAATATATATGTAATATGTTACACATTTAATACCTCTTAATCCAAAACCTCTACCATTAGATGCTCCTCTGTATAATACAGTTTCTAAATAGTTCAAACCATTGTTATTAATTATGTTGAAACCACATAAAAGTTCAATTTGTTTCCAACGATGCACACGTTCTTGCAATTCAACTGTAACTTCGTTTAATGCTGTTCTTGCTTCGACTATACTTTTATCGACCTCGTCGATAGACTTTCCATGAGTAGAAACAAATGCTCCAACTAAACTCGATCGTTTTTTTCGTAATTTTTCGCACTAATAGATAATGCATATTATTGACAAATAGTTGATATAAAGATGACATTTAATAATTCACTTACCGCTTCTCGTGCTTGTTGCAATTGTTTTTCGGCTGAAATCTTTTTCTTTGTATATGCTTTATTTTCAATTTCATGAGTCAATTGCAACCAATGTTGAAGGCCAGCAGGTGGCGACCAACATCTATCTTCTAGTTCACCTTCTGCTCTTTGTAATTCTACTTTCAACATCTGCAAATTTATATTGCAATATAAAACTTGAAATTAAATATTAAATTTTTATAAATATACATTGTTATTGTATTAACTTCAATTTCTGCTTTTAACTGTGAGACTTCAACATCAGAATATGAAGTATGTAATCCCAAACTGCCATCTTGTAAACGTTTTTCTAAATTCTTTTTTTCAGTGGTCGCAGACTCCTGTTCCATTCTTGCTCTTTCTAATTCTTTCTACAAGCGATATAATACTATTAGAAATAATTATTTGGGCATAAATATATTATATTGAATATATAATTATTATTATTATTATTATTATTATTATTATTATTATTATTATTATTATTATTATTATTATTATTATTATAAAGGTGTACTTGTAAATCTTCCAATGCAAGTTCCGCTTTATGTAAACTTTCCATATCTTTCATCATTCTATGCAAGTGCTTCTGTGAACTTTTTTTTTGTTGATATACGTACCAGCACCCAATAAGTGCTCCAAATAATAACGTGATCAATATTAAATCTTTAATGCCATGTCCAGTATCTGTTGATATCATTGTCAAGAAGAAATAAAATATATTTCATGTTTATATATATATACATCTATATCTATCCAGCAATGTAATAGGAATATTACCTTTTGGAGGACCAAAAAGTACAACATCCATTGCTTTCAAAGCAATTTTTTGCTTGTGTATAGGATCTTTAACTCCCAAAATATTACTAAGGTAGTGCATATTGTTGACAGCCAATCTAATGACATCAAAAAAGGAAATATATATATAATGTCTAAAATATTAATAATACACATGCAATTACGTTAATTTCTTTGTTATTGAGTGGTTATATATTTTTACAAAATATGTAAGGAAAATCAATGGCACATTAAAATGAATTGTTAGTAATGATATATATATATGTGTGTGTGTGTGTGTGTGTGTAATAAATAATAAAGCATATACTAATATCTCTATCTTTTTAAGAAAATATAAACATTATATTATAAATTCCATGAACTTCTACAGATATAAAAGGTCTAAATCTAACAATAACATATATTCCTACAAATTAGGAATATTACAAAAAGTATAGGAAAATTGATAATAATATGAAGTAATTTCCTGATAAAAATATAAAGGTATACATAACTTAAGAATAATTGTAGAATTGCATGGCTTTGAAATTTGTGATAAATGCATGTACTATATAATTAAAATAAAAACTAATTATACACCAAAAGATTGTCCTTTATAAATCAATGATTCTACCTTGTTATTCAAAACAGAAAGCAAAATGAAGAATATTAAAATATATCTCTACTTCCTAAATATATATATTATTCTTACCATTATCCTTTATTTTACATAGTTTAAAAATTTATTCAACTTACACAACAAATATTTGTCAATTTATGATTACAAATATTTGTTGTTGTATTATACTATATAAACTTGTTATTACATAAATTGAAGAAGTTCGCATCTTTTCTTCCAATACCTTTTGTCGTCCCTCTCTCGATGGAACAGTAGTGGCTAATCACTATCTTATAATTTCAATTAAATGATGATACTGTTACATATATTTATAATTCGGTTATATATATTCATCATTTGGTACATAAAATTTGGTGATCTTTAAAGAAGTATTTTTAATTTTACAACTCTTATACAAAGAACTTCTTTTATTTGCCTAATTATTTCTGACGTAGTGCCGAGAGAGTACAACTTCATCTTATTGATGATAAAAAGAAATATACGTACTATATATGATTTTATGATATTTTATGTAGAAACGTAAGTTTATTAAAAATTGTTCTTTATACGAATATTGTGCATAGTACACTTAAGAAATAATTTGTTTTAAATCCTAATTTGATACCTTATTTTTTTAAACATCATTTGCATATCTTTCAGGATTTCATTGAATTATAGATTCATCGCTATAATTAACTTCGTTACATACCCCGATTACAAATGGCACAACCCATAGAGGAAGTCACTGTATTTTCCCATTTCTCAATTTTCTTCATATTGATGTAGAGAACCCGATCATATAAATTTGCCTCTTAGCCAGATCCATTAGTATTCCGTGGTACAGCCATGTATCCTTTAGATATTATAAGCAAGACTGAGAGTGTGTCTCAGGAATGCGTCTAAAAACATCAAAAGACTATGTCTAGGAAATATGTCGTCAAATAATATTGGCGAAAGTATCGACGGATTTGAGAGACTTGCTTTCTTTACTATAATAATCAAGAAAGGATTCTTTCATCGAATATGTACCATATTTATAAAGAACATAATTGAAACACAAAGGAGTGTGAGTGAAAATAAACCGTTTGTTGCTTTTTATCCTTTACTCACCTCTCCTGCTATCTGTTATGTGGCAAAGTTTTGTTTCATAACTAATAGAACTAATAATGAATCCAATGCTATAAAGCACGTGATAGTATTACTAACAAAATTAATGAAAGATATTTAAAAAAAAAAAAACAAAAAAAAAAAAAGAAAAAAAAAAGAAAAAAAAATAACATCAAAAAATATAATGTTGCTTTTTAACTTTCTCTTTCTGTTATTATATATATATATATATATATTTTTATTAAATAATAACGCTTTTATAAAAATTCAATTACTAGTCACTCTCCATGATTTATATTTTATGCATGAACAATGTCCTTAAAAAATCTCAGATTATTAGAATTTCAACCGAATACATTGTACATATTATGTAACAGTATCACATATATAAGCTTCAAAGGAGAGATTGAAACTAAAAAATTTTTCTATCATAGCCATGTATTCCAAGGAAGGGCAGATTATTTATCTCCTACTATTGTATTGCTAAGTAGGTGGAAGAAAAGATACGGCAGTTGAACATTTCTGGTTAAAAATTTGTTTTACTCCTAAAAAAAAGTCAAAATATAACATGAAACTATAATGTAATATCTTACACATATATAATCAAACAATGAATATTTTTTCAATAATATAAAAAATTTTTTCAATTTATATTTTTAATTTGATTTCAAAGTCTTTAAATTTAATTTTGCAATGGAAATTATTCAACGCATTATTTCTTAATATAATTACAATCTTTTATTATATTAATTAACCAAAAAAATAATGCTAATTATGAAAGAAAAACATGAGTTAAAATAATGAGTAAAATTATCAATACTAATTGATATAAGAATATGAACAAATCATAATGATATTTTTACACTCACTTCATACATAAGTTTTAATAACTCTGTTTGATGAAGAGAATATTTTAATAAATGACAATGATACATTTTTTATTAACAAAATGATGAAAGCAGAAAAATTTGTTATGGAATTTTGAATTCCTACACGTTTAATGCTTATAAGTAATTATACTACCTTGGCAATGTAGCACCAGTCACACGATGTTGTATAAATGTAGGTACATACTGAGGAAGCTCAACATTTGTAGTCAACCATTCTGATGTTTGTTCTATAGTCCAATTATGAACCTAATTAGAAAGTTGTTATTATAAATGGTATTCCTACAAATATAATATGTATATTCGATTATAGAATATAAAGTAAATAATATTGCATATTCATACCTCTGATCTTAGCCAAGCCTCCCAAAGTTCACGTACACTAATATGCATATCATCATTATGATGAAAAGCTCTTTGTCTTCTCTCATAACCAGCTTCATATTGTAATTCTTCTCTTAAAAACTGTCACAGATAAACATGTTTAAATATATACTTTAACTATACATTAAATTATGAATAAAAATATATATAAGTAATACATCATCTTACATCGTCTGATTCTGAAAGATCTATATTTCCATTAGCATCGTCGTCTAACTGACTGTGCAATAATTTAATTGCTTCTAAACCCAGTCGATCTTGAGTAGCCATTCTTAAACAAGTTATATCATCGTTGCAAGTTTCAGTAGCTGTAAGAAATTTTTTATATCCTATCATCCATTTATCAATTTGAAAATAAAAAGAAGAAAAAAGGAAAAAAAAAAAAATAGGAGAAATTTAGTAAACATGATCAAAACAAACAATGTAACATTAGTGTTGGATAAAAAAATGAATATACCTATGTTAAAAAAATGCTAGCAAGTATTATGTCGCCACTAAGTCAATTACAGTGTGACAAGGTCATCAAGATACTATGATTCTTCGTAATAATGATGTACATCAATGACTTAAATAGTACTACCCAAGCTAGAAGCAATTACAAGAAATAATAAATATTCATGTATTGTTATGAATGGTGTCGAGTATTGTGTATGAATATTTTTCTACATTTAGAAATTCACATTAAAATATTGACAATAGAGATAGTAGAGGATAAATCAGAAATAAAAGAAAAAAAAAAAAAAGAAAAAATTAAAAAAAAATTTCAAGTATAATAAAATTGTATAATTAATATATATGCATGCACTAGCAGTTATTATTCTTGGAGTTATTTCTTTAGAATTTCTCGAATATGCAGACGATTTCGCTGTTATACTGAATCATTAAGTACATATATTTAAACGTGAATAATTGGGAGAATGCCTAATCTAAAATACAACGAACGTATACACCTATATTCTTTCATTACGTATGTAAAATTTTATATTATACACGACAGTTATTTTAATTATTTTAAGGATATTAGAGGTAAAATTAATAATTGAAATTTGTCATGCTGTAACAATGAATGTTTTAGCGTTGGCATTAGATGAAAAAGAATAATAAAAATGAAGCAAGACGTCCAGATCAAAACAAGAAACTTACTCGGCTCGTGAAGAACGACTTGTGCCAAACCATCGGCAAGAGATGCTGTAAAAGTTGGCGTTTTTGAGTGGGAGCTACTGGAAGCCCCGGTTTGAATGTGCGTATTTGGATCTAAAGCTCCGCCACTTGCCGATATAATATCACAACACCAATACAATAATTGAACACTAATCAGTACAATAACATCAGCGTCCACGACCCCTCGCATTTTAGGTTAACTTCGTCTTATTATTAAATATGTATCTCACACCAAGCTTTATCTAGCCTTTGTATATAAATATCAAAACTTTATTAATCCCCTGTGTCCCGTCTAATTCCGACGCGCGGTCGTGAATGTGCTCAAAATTACAATTATCACAACCGGGATGTTGGCATCGTTCGGAGATGATGATGATGATGATGATGATGATGATTTGTTGAGTACGTTGCCACAAGTGCAATCGATTATACGTTATTAAACTAACTTCATCACAAGTGATATATCCGATACGTTTATATATCTACAAAATCACTTCTCATTTAAGTACCCGTATTATTTTATAAATTAAGTATATACCGCGTGTCCCTGAATAAAATATTCTTTCTCAAGGCTATTGTACATACGCTCCTTCACTCATCGCCACTATACCAAGATGCGATTTTAAACTTGCGGATTGGTACCACATATGGCTACTTCACATAATCCCAACACCTGCTGCTACTTTGGTAATTGCCAGGATTCCACTGCGTATCGTTCCTTAAGAAATAACAAATATATATCGGGAATTAGTTTGAATTTAATTAAACAACGAGGATTAATTACAAGCAAAAGATTAAACGCAATGTTTATTTAAGAAATTGAAAAATATATCATTTTTTATAATCGTACATTTATCGCTCAGTTATATTAGCCATCTTAGATAAGTATAATATTTTTTTTTTTACTAGAGAAAGTGACTACATTGAAATATTTTTATAAATTGAACGTTTAAGAGCGCCCTCTTTGATAAATTATTACCCAAAACATGCGCATGAAAGAGCGCGCGTGATAATTTGCGTATATTGTATTTACATCATGAGAAAGATGTAATATATTAGTCATCAACGAAATACTTAATATATATATACATACATACATACGTATATATATATATATATATATATATCCTCTTCGTGTGGCTATAATTATAATTTAGCTATACGTCGTATTCCTCAATATTTTCTTTATATGTGTTAACCATTGTTTTGAACTAGCACACTAGTCAGGAATGCAATATAAAAAAAACAAAAATTACCATAGTTTTAAATAGATTTAAAAAGTACATTTGAAATTTATATTTTTTTACAATTATGTATGAACACAGGTTTATAAGAAAAGATTGGAAGTAGACATTTAAACATAGGAAGTATATATTTAATCTAATAAAGTTATAAATATTAAAAAACATTTTCTCATGAATTTATAACTCATTCATGTACTTTCTTGAGTTATTGTATAGCAAAGGTCATTTGGTGCAATAAAGTAAGTCATATTAATTGAATGCTCATCTGGCTTTTGATTTCCAATATGATATCTTAAGTAATGCGCATTAATCTTCTATATCTGTACTTACCATATATATATATATACACATACATATATACATATATATACATATATATGTAATAAGACAATTACATCAAACGATCAGTCCATAAATATTATCAACTAAAATTTTATTGGTCATAAATAATAAGCATAAAGTTAACTTCAATTTTAACACTTATGAGATAAAACACTTGATCGTAATACCAGTGAAAACAATTTTCTTAACTTACGAGTACTGTAATTAAAATTGTGGCAAAATTTTGCGATTATTCGTTGTACGAGTAAAGTTATATAGCAATCCTTTTAATAACAGGCACCACTCATAATACGTGTGCATGTGTTTTTCCTTTGTTTTTATTTCCGATCAAATTTATATTGGACCTTTATCTCAAAATGAGCGATATATTCATTATCGCATAATGACATAATGGATAAATGTGATAAAATTATGATAAAGCTTTTATATTATAATGAAAAATGTATTGTGATAAAATAATGATAATAGCATCATAACTTAATACATAACTATACATTAGAGGAAACGAATATGCTATAAAAACAAAATCTTCATTTTAATTTTGACCTTAAGTATTTCACTAGCTGCCAGATTTTTTTTATATAATGGCAATAATAATACAGAAAAAAAAAAAATATGCAATTTAATTCATAATATTCTTAGAACAAGAAGACGTCAAATTTTGCTAAGCATTAATGGGTTAATGTTTCAAGATATGCTTGCAATTATGAAAAATGCTTATTTGCAAATGTGTACATACTGTCAAGTATTACTATTACTTCCTCATTTATCTTTCCCACTCGATAGAAAACTACTTATAAGAGTCTTCTAGCCAAACAAATTCTACAATCTATTAATTATATTGCAAACCTTTCAAGATAGGAACTATGTCTCTTAATAAGGTCAAGTTGTCGTAACACTCTTCAGTATTAGAGTATAATTATAAGCCTATCTACGTTTTGCTAAAGCTTGATACACATTCAGTAGTTTCTTAACATTTTAATAGGTGATAAAGATTATAATAAAAATTATAAATTGTCATATTACTGTGTAAAGTGTCACAAAATGTATATAAATACTGTTCTTTTATGCATGTTTCAGAAATTGGGCGTTAGATATAAGCTATATACTTTTCTTTTCTTTTCTTTCTTTCTTTCTTTTCTTTTTCTTTTTTTTTTTTTTTTTTTTTACTTTGTTAGAGCAAGATGCAGCACTTTGTCTTTTTCTTACGTTCATCCCCATCCACTTGATTTTCTTGCGCTTTACGAGCAGCTATTGCCCGCATTAAATCAAAAAATACCTGTAATAAATGAAAATAATATTCATATCTTATTATATTATTTTTCGTACATTATACATATATTAATACTGAAATCGAAATTATTAGAATTTTGTCAGAAAACATTAGAATATTATATTATTATACACTTCAGTAATTTTATATTCTTAATCTCTTGTAATTTATTTGATAGAATTATTTTCAATTCTGCTATTGTTCTGTCTAAAAATAGGGATCTCGTTGATTGCTAAAAAAAATAATTTATAATTGAGATTTTATTAACAAAATCCATTAGGAAATACTGAATGGTTCCTTGAATTGTCAACAAAAAATTATTTATTGCGATAAATAAAGATATGGTACACGGATTTGTTTCATGCAATGAAAAATGTGACAGGAATTGGAAAGCATAAAAGCCATAGAGTAAATACAACAGAGGGTATTAAAATATTGAACAGCTAGTCAAACATTATCAATTAACAGAAGAATAATTATGGAATATAAATATAAATTTGAAATTACTATGTTTTAAAAGGAAAAAGAATAAATTTATATATATTATAGTGAGAGCAGAAACCTAATATATGTTCTACATTATATTGCAAGTATGCTATATAAATAGATATTTTTTTTCAAGCACATCAAATCTAGGCCTTGTGAAACAAAACATAGAACTACAGGATTAGTGCAATAGCATGTCATTTTATGCCAATATATATATATTATCATAATACTTAGAAAAGCAAAGTGCACACATTCTACTATAAATCTAATTAAGGCCTTGCACGACATCAATGTAATTATATTTTGTTATATCATATGTTTCATATATCATTTTTAAAGAAATGGCGGCATATGTTGTTGAAAAATTAGACATGTCTAACAAAAAATTATTTTTTATGTTTCTCTTACATTATTTTCACAGACACATAAAATTATCTAACTTATCATTTTATTATCACTTATATATGTGTAATCAAATTTTAAATATTTTTTCTTTTCTCTCTTTCTTTCTTCTCTTTTTTTTTTTTTTTTTTTTTTTTTTTTTTTTTTTTGATTCAATTTACAAACGTAATGTATAAGAAAACAAAGTTGAGAGTATTAATATTAATATACAGAATGATGATAACATTAAATATCATTTTTAATTATCTTCAACATATCTTATTTTTCGAATATAACTGCACGAAGGCATATTTATAAATTTCTTTTATAAATTATCTATAATATTGTTCATTTTGATTTTTTCTCAAACTTAAAAAAAGCGCTGTGAAAAAAATAGCAAACCTATAGAATAATGCACTTCTTTTTCTTCCGCTTGGCACGATCCTTTTCACGGCCATTACTTGCTGACTTGTCTTCAATCTTGCGTGACCTTATTTCACGCATCAAGTCGAAAAACACCTGCAAATATGCAATGATGCTGTCTCAAAGCTTTAATGTTATTTCAATTATTATGTTTCAACCATAGGAGATATATGATAGAAATTACTTTTGTGCGTATAATATAAATATAGTCACACACTACTATGATTTTTTTTGTTTTGTTTTTATCACAAAGCACGTACACAACAATGATAATAAATACATTCACAATACATTCACAAAAATATACGTAATATAAATATAAAATCAGGCAGAGCTTATTACGGTGTGCTTACATGCTCTTAATAATATATGATCAAATAATGTATATTAAATTAAAGAGATTATAATACATATTTTTTAATTGTATTAATCATAAATGATTCAAGTGTCAGGCTTATCATATCTCGACAATTTTTCTGTGAAAAGTGGAATTTCCATGTCACCTAATCTAAGAAATGATGAATCATGAGCTACATGCCATTCCTCTGATGATATAAAGATAGTGATGATAAATATTAAAGGTGGAATTTGTATGTTATAGTACATTACATGAATTAACCTATATAACATTTTGGTTATTAATTGGGGGTTTAGTAAAAGTGCTAATTAAAAGAAATTCGTTCTTTGCATATTTCTTGTCAAAATGAAAACATAATTGTAGAAGCATAAAAGGTTAATAAGGTAAATTAACAATGCAATGCATTTTACTTATTATTTCACTTAACCAATATCTTTAGTTATTAATACAGTTTTTCCAGCGATTAGCTCAGGAATTTACTCCAGATCTTTAGGAAGATTAAGATTCTATTATAATTCTGCATTTTTTGTCAGCATTTGTTGCATACTACAAAAACACATCATACATGAATAGTAAGTATATGCTACTACAAAAAATATTAGTCATCCACAATATATGATTTTACCACTGTGGCATTGTATAGTAAGAAATGTTATGGATATTGATAGTATATAATGACATATGAAATGACATAAACTATAATATCATAATTATATTACATTTTGTGTAAGTTAGTTTAACTTCTGCGAATGAGATATTTACTATGAATTATTTAATTAAGCTACTAGCAAAAAAGAGTTAATGTGTATGATTCACACTGTATAGCAAACAAAACATTCCATGTACACTTTACAGTGCTGTCCATCAATGCACGCCCTCAACCCTTTTCTACTGTACCTTCATATTATTTTCTCTAGGATACACCATGAAGATTCATAAGTAGTGTTCTTTTGTATTCCGTATTACCAGTGAAAGTAAAGTTTCAAAAGTGATAGCGAACTTAGCAATATTCCCTTCCCATTTCCTTATGATTAATTTGGTTATAAACCCATTTTATGGTCAGTTAAATGCTTCTGGAAATTGAAGGCACAAAAACAAAAGAATTATGTTTCTAAGTCTTCAAGAAATGTATTTATATAAAAACAAAATGTACGGCAGTAGAGCGAGCAGAATTAATGAACAGCACTATATTTACGCATTAAAACTTATGCAATCATCCTATTGAAAATAAAATGTATAGTCATTGTAATTTATTTCCAATTTTAAATAGTCAGACATTGCGAATAATAGTTTCTTTACTATTATATCACAGTTACTTGAACTGTTTTCCGTGTATCCTTTATCATTTACTAGAAGTGTAATATATTTAAATAGGATCAGTAATTCTTACCTTATCAACATTTTCCTTTGTTTTTGCACTTGTTTCTACATAAGGTACACCCCATTGCTGTGACCGGGCTTGTGCTTCTGCCAAACTGACTTTCCTTTTCTCTTGTAGGTCACTTTTATTTCCCACTAATAAAAATGGAATGTTCTCGTCATTTTTTACTCTGAGAATCTGTTCTCTATGAAACAAGAAAAGTTCCTCTATCAAATTTTAGCCAAGCTAATCTGCATATTTATCATCATTGATAAAATTTGATAGTATTTTTATAAATGTATTATTATTGAAATATAATAAAAATAACGGGACATATATAATAAATAAATATATATATATATATATATATATATATGTATATATATATATATATGTATATATATATATATATATCTTTGGAGTTCTATCATTTGTGCTGAGAGAGAGAGAGAGGGAAAGCAAAATTCTTCATTAAAAATTATACATTTTCTACCTAAATTCCTGTGTTGCTTGAAAACTGTCATCTTCTGTTATAGAAAATACACAAAGAAATCCTTCTCCACTGCGAAAATAATTATCTCGAATCGCCGCATAATCTTCTTGTCCTGCTGTATCTAAGATATCTATTTGTACTTCCTCTCCATCTAATACAACTTTTTTCCTATAGGAATCTGCCTTTGTTGGTTCATAATCTTCAACAAACTAATTTCAATATTTAATATCATTGTTCATTGCTATTAATTACAGATCAATTTATTTATATTTGAAAAAGTAATACACGCCATACGTATATACGTGTTATTTTATTTCATATATGTTTTACGATAATCTAAATAATACTTAATCCAGTTTCAAAATTATAAAACTTTGTTTATATACCTCATCATACATAAATTGTAAAGTTAGAGCAGATTTTCCAACACCTCCACTTCCAACCATAATAACTTTATGCATGGCTTGAGTAGCTCCAGGCTTTTTTGACATTATTGATAGTTTTTCTTTTATTATATGTAGACTAAAGCGTATCTAAAAAAGGAAAGTGATATGCAGTTAAAAAAATAATCATAAGTCTTGTTAGTATTAAACATTCAAACATATTCTACTTACATTCAGCACTTATCTAAATTTTTTCTAATATATTATACTATGATATATAATCGATTACATATAATCGTAAAGCAATAAGTCTAAATGTAACCATGGATGATTCACGTTTAATTAAACGAATGACAGATCGAGCTAAAAGTGAAACGCCAGTAATGAAAGGCGGTGCCACACTACTCTATGATTGTAGGTTGGAAGGAACAGGAAGTATGTTTTTATATACGCTTTTTCTTTCTCTTTCTTTCTTTTTTGTTTTCCTTTTTTTTTCTTTTTTTTTTTTTTGTTTCAAATACCGGTTAGTAACCTAACTTAAAGTATTATATTTGTAATTTTTATTAAAAAGAAATATAACTACCTTTAGATCGACCGGGCCTTAAGAAAATCAATTTATTATCAGATTTTATTTGTCAGTCGATAATTCACTGGCTTATGCTACGTTACACCGTTAACTGTCAGAGAAAAATCTTATATTATCGTCCACGAAGTAGTCACATAACTGTATATTCACTGACTGAATGCAACAGTTATTGTGTTTCATATACATATATACATAATAAGATATCACGGTATAAAATTATTTAAATCTATATTTTCATCACAAACGATTTTTCTGACAGACGACAATGATTTACTTCGTAAAATATTAAACAATTATAAATAACATAGTAAATCAATTAAATTCCCTTTAAGAAAAGGATTTAATCTTCAGGATGATATTCCGTCGGAATCGTAGCCAAGTCTTGTATTTAATTTCGAGTACACTATGTTACGATAGCAGAGGGCATTCGTAACAATCGATAGTAGTGCCACCTATGTAGAATGCGTCAACTACAAAATGGGCGGGACATTGATGTCGATTCAATATTGCGTTTATTAATAGTAATAGAAGTAACAATAATTAATGTCACATATTAATTCATTTATAAAAGATGATATAACTTTTGTAAGCTATTTTTAATTCGTCGAAAAATTCAACGAACGAATCAATATCGTGTTACGAATGAAAATCGGCCTGATAATGAAAACTTGATTTAACCCAAACTACGTGTCAAATCGGTTTTATTTATTTATTTATTTTTTTTTTTTTTTGTTATATAAAAAAATAATTCGAACTTAATATATAACAAATTAATTTTGTAATTTATCGATATTAAGTTTGAATTTTGAAGATGATCACATTAGATTGAAATTGTAATATGATAAGAAATGAACGCTTGCGCGCAACTTGTTTCGCGATATCTCGAGCGACCTCGCGTGTCGCCTCTGGGTTCTTCAATTGTTGTTCCGTGACGCGACGGTTCGATCGTACCGAACCCTTCTGCGATTGATTTTTGCTCGTTCGTTTCGACAGCTTTTTTCTCGTAAAAAAAAAGAGAGGAAATCGCGTAAAAAATAAGAAGACAAGGCGAAAGCAGAAGACGGGAAAGTTTAAATTGGATATAATGTTCGCGTCAATATTTCTTGATTTCGATGAACGTGAGATATGGCGGTGTTTAAATATATCAAATAAGGTGGAAGAGTATTAGCGATATGAAAACGACGATTCTGTACGAATGGCATTTGTAGATATGACATTTAACCGGTTTTTCTCCGGTTTACAAAGAATAGCTTGAATCTTCTATACATATATAATATATATATATACACACACACACACACACATACATCAAAGATACACACTCATACATCTTTATATATATATATATATATATATTTAGGGAGAAATAATAATAAGTGATCGATCATCATTGAAAAAAAAAAAAAAAAAAAAAAAAAAAAAAAAAAAAAAGAAAAAAAAAAGAAAAAAAAATAAAAAAGAAAAAAAAAAGAAAAAAAATAGTAATAACGTATTATTCCGTTAATTCGCATGAAACCGAATGGCCGATTAATGTGTTAGTTGTGATGGGAGTGCCTGCGCGGGGAGCACTTGCGGCAATCATAGCCTTTACCGCGTTTGCCGTTTATTTAAATAGCCTCGGTTGCGGATTCGTCTTCGACGATATTTCAGCGATTAAGGATAATCGGGATTTAAGGCCGCATACACCCCTGAAGAATGTCTTTTACAACGACTTCTGGGGTACCCCCATGCACAAGGTGAGATAGAAGAGGAGAATCATTCAATGGACGCGCACCGGTCACCCCTTTCATCTCTCCGTTTCGGCGTTCCCCTCTCTTTCTCTCTCTCTCTCTGTCTCTCTCTCTCTCTCTCTATCTATGTGTGCGTGCGTGTGTCTCGTGTATTGATCCGCGGCGTCCGTTCATTTCATTGCAATCCAAATGTGCAATTTGGAAAGCAATTTTTTTGACTTACTTTTTATTCTACTTCTTTAATCTTATCTTCAGAAATAAATATAATGTCATATATGACATTCAGAAATATTGCAAACTATGTTCTAACTACAATGTAAATTATAAATTTTTTTTTTTATGTTTATTTTAGGCAATGCATATGTATTAGTTTAATTTTCTTCTCATTGGGAATACTCTCTCAACAAGAATATTTAAGAAAATATTCCCTTTTATATTTTTACTATTCAAAGTTTATCCAAGATAACTATTATTGTTTTGTTTGTGAATATATATATATATATATATATATATATATATATATATATATCATCCTTTTATTTTTCGTTTGTATATTGGAATATCTATTTATAGGAACAATCACACAAGTCATACAGACCACTTTGTGTTCTCACATTCCGGTGGAATTACCTGATTCACCAGCTTGATCCTATGGGATATCATTTGCTTAATGTCATTCTACATGTTGGAGTGTGTCTATTATACTTCAGGTTTGTTTACAATATCACAATACTATTTGTTATACTTTCAGGATCTATTTATAAATGATTCATCATGATATTATCTTTACATAATATTATTTTTCAATTTCAGAATCTGTTTGATGTTTTTATCAGACTTGGCAAGTCTTGTATCTTCCTTGCTGTTTGCTGTACATCCAATACATACAGAAGCAGTAAGTTACGTCAAATATCGAATATATATATTATTAGGATGGCAAAGATTTAAGATATATTTATCGTTTTAATTAGGTTACAGGAGTGGTTGGAAGAGCTGAAACTCTTTCCTCACTATTTTACCTGGCAGCTTTAATCACATATACTAAGTGTTGCAAAAGTAAAAAATCTACAGGTAAAACTTTATTTTCTTTAATATGTCTTATGATAATCTTTTATATATGTAGAATATTATCCTTAAATGTTATACTTTTTCAGGATGGAAATCATTGATATTATCTATGTTTTTTGTATTTACCGCTATGTTATGTAAAGAACAAGGAATAACAGCCACAGCTGTGTGTGTCTTATATGAAATTTTTGTTGTACAAAAGGTAAAATAAAAAGAAAATATATATATATATATGTATATATATATTGTTGATAAAGGTTTAAACTTGGATAGGTTGATTAATTTCTTACTTCATTCTCAGGTTAAAGCATCAGATATTTGTTTAGCAATAAAATCTGCATTTGATGGTAAAAAGATATCTCCTACATGGTCCAGCGAAGGTACAAAGCGTTTAACAGCTCTCACTGCTGTTACATTTAGCTTATTGATTTTACGATTACATGTAATGGGTTCAAAATTACCTGTATTTACTAGGTATGACCAAATATTTATAGATCATTCGATAATATCAAATATTTGAATAATTATTTCGATATAACAGATATTTTATATATATTTTAGATTTGACAATCCAGCATCAGTTGCTACAACACCAACAAGGCAACTGACATACAATTATCTCGCAGCAGTTAATTTAAGATTACTTTTTCTTCCAAGCGATCTATGTTGTGATTGGACAATGGGAACGATACCATTGGTAGAAAGCTTTACAGATATTCGTAATCTCGCAACTATAGCCACACATGGTACTATCTTAGGATTATTGGCAACAGCCACTTTAACGCGAAATAGACAAACGTCTGTTATTCTTATAATGGTAATAATAATAATCTTTAAGAATAAGAAACATTTTCAGTTCAGATTAATTTATTTGATAATATATATTTTCAGAGTTTAGCAATGATGATTCTACCATTTCTACCTGCATCAAATCTTTTCTTCCCTGTTGGATTTGTCATTGCTGAAAGAGTTTTGTATGCTCCTTCTATGGGTTTTTGTATGCTCGTAGGATACGGATGGAGTATTTTATCTATGAGAAAGTAATATTTTGTTAATGATAATTAACTAAAATTAATCAATATAAATTTTTAATCTTTACTTTATTTTAGGTTTAAAAAACTGACATTGTTTCTATTAATAACACTTTTGGGCGCCCATTCAACAAAAACATTTATGAGGAATTACGATTGGTTGGACGAATATTCTATATTCATGTCCGGCTTAAAAGTAAACGATCGGAATGCTAAGCTATTTAATAATGTGGGTCATGCACTGGAAAGTCAAGGTCGATTTAAAGAAGCCCTTAATTTCTTTAATATGGCTGTACAAGTTCAAGGTGACGATATCGGTGCTCATATTAATGTCGGTCGGACGTATAATCATCTTAAAATGTTTAAGGAAGCAGAAGATGCATACTTGAAGGTAATTACAATAAATTTCCATTATATTGCATTTCGAAATTATATACAATTATATATTTAATTATATTTTTAAATGTTCCTTAGGCAAAATCTTTATTACCGAAGGCAAAGCCAGGAGAATCTTATCAAGCACGTATAGCACCTAATCATTTAAATGTCTTTGTCAATTTGGCTAATTTAATAGCCAAAAATGCTACGAGATTAGAAGAGGCCGATTTATTGTATCGGCAAGCTATAAGTATGCGTGCTGATTATACGCAAGCCTATATTAATCGTGGCGATGTTTTAATTAAACTTAATCGTACAAAAGAAGCTCAGGAGGTTTATGAACGAGCATTATTTTACGACAGTAATAATCCAGATATTTATTATAACGTAAATACCAATTTTTTAAATATACGAGATATTTTATTACACACCTTTAACTCTATCGAAGATTTATTAATTATATAATCATTATTTTATTTATTTTTTTCTTAAGACATTTTCATATTTGTTTCAGCTTGGAGTTGTGTTCTTGGAACAAGGAAAAGCATCTCAAGCGTTAGCTTATCTCGACAAAGCTCTCGAATTTGATCCAGAACACGAGCAAGCATTATTAAATTCAGCTATATTACTTCAAGAATTAGGACGTGCCGAATTACGTAAAGTAGCACGAGAAAGACTTTTGAAACTACTGAGGAAAGTAAGTATTTGAATAAATTATTGTATTTATTATTTTAGGAACTTGGAAAAATAATAGAAAACAATAAAAGATAATTATTGTATCGTATCGAATGTATCTATAATAGGATTCCAACAATGAACGTGTCCACTTTAATCTTGGAATGTTAGCCATGGATGATCATGACAGCGGCAGCGCCGAGCGTTGGTTTCGAAATGCTGTAGCCTTGAAAGAAGATTTCCGATCAGCTCTTTTCAATTTGGCTTTATTATTAGCAGACGAGCAACGTCCACTCGAAGCAGCACCCTTCTTGAACCAATTAGTTAGATTTCATCCGGATCATGTTAAAGGCCTAATTCTTTTAGGAGATATTTATATAAATAACATCAAGGACTTGGACGCTGCAGAGAATGTAAAGACAATTTATATATGATCTATAATTCGTATCGTATTGATAACTATTAAAATTACGCATTTTTTCTAAATATTTTTCTAGTGTTATCGCAGAATATTACAATTGGATCCAACGAATATACAAGGATTGCATAATTTATGTGTAGTTATGGTAGAACGTGGTAAATTGGGATTAGCAGCACAATGTTTGGAACGTGCGGCGAGATTGGCTCCCCATCAGGATTATGTACACAGACATCTTGCTATAGTAAAAGCTCGTATTAGTCGATTGCCACGTGAGCAACGGGACACTGAAATATTCGATGATTCATTCTGGACTAGTAATGACAATGACAGAAGTTACAATAATGATTTATCAAATAACCAGTTTTTAGGGAAAACAGATACTATTTTTGCCAATCATGCAATAGTTCATAATCACATAGGAAATAAACAAAGCAATACTGATCCTTTGAAAAATCATATTGTAAATTTAGAAGATCCGGCTAAATCTGTCCAGGTATTGAATGGTATTTCTGAAAAAGCAAGGAATAAAGACAGTAAGCAGCAAAAGGTAGTAGAATCAACTAATATTATAGAACCTACTACAAGCGAAGTGTTCAATAAGATCATAAGCAGAGATGTCACGGAATTGGATATTGCTCAAAAACTTGAATTAATGAATGCTAATCAATTCAATCTGAGTGCACCATTGCTCTCTGGCACCAAGCATACAGGTACTTTACAACAGACGGAAGACAGTACGCTGTCATAGTATAAATGTTAATCCGCCGACTATACAGATATACACAGGAAGAAGGATTATGATGGTATAGCCATATAGAGCTAACATGTGAATATAAAATAAATACAGAGTATTGTTTTATATGCTGTATAAATAGGATGTTTTATAAAATATATTTAAAAAAAGGTGATGTTTACTTATTTCTCACATTTACTTTACTTTCTTGGTAGTATTGTAATATATTGAAACTTTACATATGCATACATATATATATATATATATATTCTTTTACAAATGTTATTTATTGTGGTATGTCAATATCACAAAGAAAAAAAAAAGAAAGATCATAAGCTATTAGAAAAAATAATTTATACAAAATTATCATTCAATCTCTCAGAATGATATTAGAATATAATGAAGATATTAAATTGGTGATACAAACGATGTTTCAGAATGATGCACCCTAATCCTTATATTCCTTTGAGCTGACGTTTTCCCGAACGGTGTTAATTTTGACGATGAACTCAAATTTAAAAATAAATCACGATGAAATCTAATAGTGAAATTATACATCGAATTTGTCCTAAAGAATAATGGTTTTTCAACTCGAGATCGGTCAAGGTATATATTCATTTAATGTATGTTCATTAATCAAATTTTCTCGATGATATACATGTGTTCGTTACTTTCATTTAGATGATTCTAAGGAATGATACGTCAGGCGTCGTCTCGAATAATAAACATTCAGTTTGCTTGGTCGTACGCACGATGGCTCTCCCCTCCTGTGCAGTATCGATTGCTCTTGATGCTACCACCGCCTTATAAGGGTGAAACTAGGTCGAAAACAGCCTATACCAGTGAAGCATTCCGTTCCTCTTTCGTCTCCCGAATCCTACGATATCCACACTATTCTATATCTTAACTCATTCCCTTCTACCTGCTTTTCCCCTATCCCTATCCCTATCCCTATCTCTCTATCCCTACCCTTATCCTTACCCTTACACCTACATTTACACCTACATCTACATCTACACCTACCACCCCTTTTTACCTACCACCAATCCTTATTACGAGGATGGTAAAGGCTACACGTTGGCCAAGTCGGATCGACCCCTTCTAACTCCTCTTTAGGGGTGGTTCTCTCTGTGCTTGTGTTCAGCCTCGTTTTGAGCTTCGGTGCAAGGGGGGAATCCTTGACATAAATAATCAGTAGTAGAGCACTACGGCACTGTCCATGTTACCATGGTAACGATATCGATCGAGTCGTTCTACGAGTCGAACTGGGCTATACCTTTTCTTCTGAGAGCTTTCCTTTTTCGTCCTTTCTTACTTACTTACTTACTTACTTACTTACTTACTTACTTACTTACTTTACTTTACTCACTTTACACACTTTACCCTTCCTTTCTTTTTCTTTCTCTCTCACTTTCTTGACTCCACCCTTCAGCCCTATTTTATTTTCTTCGACGTTGGCCCAATTTTTACACAACTTTTATATATCTTACCTTCTTGCTCGATTAATTCCAGGTAAACTTTTTACTCTGTATTACGGTAATCGAATGGAATACGATAATGTTTAAGTCTGTATTTTGCAGAGACGGAGAAAGAGAGAATTAGTCGATTGTATGAATAAAAGAAAAATATCTCTTACACAATGTCCATTATATTTAAATAATAATCATGAAATGTAAAAAGCAAATATATATGGAGATAAAAAGAAAAATAATAAACTCTAGCGGATTAACGCTAGTATATGTGCGGTAACTTGTACATATGTATATCTATATAATAAGCTAATAGGATTCTTTTGTTTCTTATTGTTAGAGTCTACAAGGTCGACGAGTTACGTGTTGAACATTCAAGGGCAGAATGGAGGAAGAAAAGCTCTTCGATAAGTCTGAATGGTGCATGCCATAACGACGATTAGAAGAACGCGCTAGCAAGATAAGGTCGAATGAGATATGCATTGTATTTTTAATTACTCTTAACAAAGAGAAGGATGTTCCTATTGTGTGTATCGTGTTTTTTATATATATATATATATATATATATATATGTGTGTGTGTGTGTGTAGATATATATATATAATTCTACAATTCTGTTATCTCTACTACTATCTAATATAATTATGTGTGTGTGTATATATAATTCGATTCCAAACTATTTTAAAATTTATCTCTCCTATAAATCCATTAATTTCATTTATCTATTTAATTAATATCCGACAAGCTATTTTAAGAATGATATATAATTTTACTCATGATAATATCAAATAAATTGATATTATAAAATAATATAAAACTATTGTCAACGAGAATTGAGAAAAAACGAAAGAGATTTTTTGAGGACGTGGAAACGATCGAACATGGAACGAGAAACCTATGTGAATTCGCAAGCTTGCTGTTTTGTGACGACGCACGCAGCTCGCGTACGCGTTTCAAGGCTGACACCGCCCCCTCTTTATATATATATATATATATATACATATATATATATATATAGATATATATCTCTCTCTCTCCTTCTCTGTGTCTCGCTTCTCTTGGGTCCCCTTCCGACAAGAGTATCGTCTATATGCCCCGATCTTCCTCGTCTTGCCTCTCCCTCTTCTTTGCCTCTACAACACATCCTATCCTATCGCATGACTCTGCACCGTTACGCAACAAACCGTACAGAAACGCTAGCTTTCGGTTCGCGTGGTAAAGGGTGGGGATGAACGCTGGAGTACGCAAGTTAAGACCGACTACGCACGCATCGGAATTGCGCCAGAGATAGTAGTATGTGTTTATATATATATATATATATATATATATAATATATCTGTATGTATGTATGTATGTATATGTGTATGATGCATATATATGTATATATAAACTACCATACAAGCAACAAATTACCACATTTTATTTGTATTTGCAACGAGTTCTTTCTTTTTTCTTTTTTTTTTTTTTCAACTCAAAGTTACTTCCGTCATTTTGTTTTTTTCTTTCTTTCTTTCTTTTATATCCAAAAGTATTATAATGGACTTATAACAATCAATCCTTTGTACTATAATTATTAAAAATAAAATTTTGATTCTTTTCACTTTTGATACATATATATACATAATATACTTAGTTATGTATGTACGTATATCTACAGAGCAATTTTTCAATAACACTTTGCTATATATTATTATCATTCATTCGTTTCGTTAATTAAAAGTGAAGTGTCAGAGGTGATTCAACAGTTTTATAGAAAAATAGTTTTATCATTTTAGCGATGTCTTCATAGTGCGAAAGTTTATTTTTTTAGCAAGATAATGAAATGAGGATTAAAACATATATATATATATATAAAACTTTAAAGTTATATGGTGTTAAAGAGTGTTAATTTTTCATTGACTTGTTTGAAATATTTCAAACTTCACTAAATAATTATTAATAAATAAATTTGAATTAAAAGAAAAAAAAATTGTTAACTATAAAATAAACATAGTTTTCTGTTCATTTTAATATTAAAAAAGAAAAAAAGAAATAAACAGAAATAATACGTAACATTAAAAAATTATATGAAACCGGGATTAAAGAGTTGCTTGTTCGTGCATGCGTAACTATGACCGCGTTAAAACCGCACGCGTTACCGTGTGATCGCGCCCACGCGTAAACGTATGCGTGCTACGAAACGATGTCCTTTTTTTTACGCCAACACGAGATTGTATATATAGATACATATGTATTTATGTATATATTCACATGAATATATATATATATATATATATATATATATATATATTTAAATATGTATTTATAATGAGCATAAAGCATCGTCGCATTGCACGCGTGAAAGGTTTTGACGTATGACACCACTTTAGATAAAAGTGGAACACTATGTCGAGTCAATAAGTCATAATTTCCTATCCATTTTAAGATTATTTCTGATCGATTTTATTTCCTTACTTATATAATTAAATATTACAACGATCCTTTAATAGATTTATATATTTTACGTTCGTTTTAAAATTCAAATTAGTAGTTCATGACAAAATTTAAAAATTTTCTTTTTAGTTTCATTAACAAAACATGTCCCTTGACATTGACTTCCCTCGATGTCTATCTTTTTCTTTTTTTTTCTTCTTTCTTCTTTTTTTTTTCACTGTTTCATAACGTAACGTTACCCTCATGATGTAACGGTAACGTATACGATTAAATGTCCATCCACGAGTACCGTTTTAAGACAGGATATGGATACTTATACTCGTGGAAACCAAAATGGCCGGCGACGTTCCCAATTTTTATATCTTTTTTTTTTGTTTTCCATTTTTTTCTTTTTTCTTTTTTCATTCTGATAAATGACGAATACGATGATATAATAATATTCGAAGTGTAAGAGAAAAAAAGAAAAATAACATAAGATTAAATCGTCCTTCGACGAATATCATTTTAAGAAAAGATTTTTAGTAATTCTCTGTATATATCATTTTTCTCTTTGACAATTTTGATAAGCGAAAATTATATAATGAAATAATGCGAAGAAAAAGCAACGTGCGAAATTTCTTATTAAACTTAGTTGTGTTGAGGCCAAGCAGACAATGCTTGGACGTGGAATTGCAATTTCGCGTGCATAGAATCGCGAGGGAGTCATCCGGCCTAGTTCATAATACCGTGGCTTGGTGGTTATAGTCACTAAATGTAGGACAGCGAATATATGTGTGTGTGTATATATATATATATATATATATGTGTGTGCGCATGTGTGCAGCACGAAACATCCCGATTACGATGCTGCAGACGCATAACTATGAAAGTATTCGCGTATTTCTAGCGCCTGCGCCACGTATGGTATAAGTAAAATGGCACACATAGACATAAACGCATACATATTCACACATAACACTGAAAGAGTGAGAGAGAGAGAGTGAGAGAGAGAGAGAGAGAGAGAGAGAGAGAGAGCACTTTGCAAGCAGAGCTTTTGTTCGAAACATAACGTTGGGTTGACACGATCGTATTGTTCGCCGACAAAGGTAGACATCTCGGTAATTCATGCGAATCGTCGTCATCTTTGGTCTCTTCTCGATGATACTCCTAGTTTCTACATTGACGTTGATGAAATGTTAAAAGTGTGTCGTAAATATCGACTCGCTTAACGAAGAATTATACAAAGATAAAGATTAAAGTCTATTATGTTGTTGATTATTATTGAAACTCTTACAGATAGAATCTAATATATATATATATATATATATATATATATATGCAAGTAGATATCTATAATAATATGTATTACTTATTACTTATCCCTTTCATATATTTACGTTATTCTAACGATAAATAGGATAGAAAATCTAAGTCGATTAGGTGTTCATGCACGGTGTTCTGTAAAATGTCCAATAAATCTACAAGATAGAAGATGCATAGAGAGTAAGGGTGTGATAGAAACCGTATGGCTCTTGCGTTCTCTATCGGTTTTCTCTCTATATTATACTCTGTCGTCTAACGGGTCTTTCTCTCTCTCTCTCTCTCTCTCTCTCTCTCTCTCTCTCTCTCTCTCTCTCTCTCTCTCTCTCTCTCTCTCTCTTTCTCTCTCTCTCATTGGACAAGAAGTTCGATTTCGACATAACGAATGCAGGTTCTACCACTTTGTGACGATCAATAAGAACCAGCTCGTATCGAGGTGAAAGTATTCATATATTGTGAGTATATATTCCAATCTAAACGTTCTCTCTTATAGGTATTATATCAGAGAGACAGCTGTATTTTTCGAATGAACCAAGATGTCACGCGATAATAATACTTCTATCTACCTATATACTACATACATATATATATATATATAAGTGCGTTAAATGTTCAACGTTATTTCGTTTGGGAAGAGTAAGCTTGAAAACGAGTTTTCGCTCCGACTCCTTACGAAGTATGCTTATTTAACGAATTTGCATTCACGTAAGAAGTTACGGTTCGTTTTACCTCGGACTCGACACTCTTCTCACGTTTCCTGCTGTTTCTAACTATTCCTTCGTTGTTTCGTAATATCCTTTCGTTGATCGAAATCATCGTGCCGGTATGATTATTTCAATGATAGAATACAAATATCGGAATAATCATTTCTGACATAATATTTCAAATAAAATTCAAGTAAAAAAGAGAGAGAGAGAGAGAGAGAAAGAGAGAGAAAAAGAGGTAGATAGACAGAGATTTGTATAAAAGATTTCTTAACTCGTTTTTCTATCTTCTATCATAATGATGTGTATTGGCGATGATCTAAGCACGACTCTGAATCTTCCATTTGAACGATCTCCGTCCGTGCAAAGTGCAAACGGGCCAAGAACACAGAGAACGCCGGCGATGAAAAGTTCCGATTACAGAGCGCGTGTGCTGTGACACAGATACGAATCCTCCCCGCCCACTCTCCAACAGAGACTGCCTTCGTAGTAGCTCTCTATAAACTGGGCCACTGCATCTACGAAAGCACTGCTTTGTAAGTTTTGCTTTCGGTTTGCATCTTCATACGTGTGTATGCATATATACATATATATGTATATGTATATGTATATGTGAAAAAGAGAGAAAGAGAAAGAGAAGGAGAGAGAGAGAGACAATTATGTTGAATAAGAAAATTCGCATGATATCTTCCAAAGTATTGCGAAGTTTCAACGTTTCTTTGTTAAATTTTCTTATTTCCTTTTCCCATCTTGGATCGATCGTTCAAATATAACTAACGTGTCATCAAATTCGAGATATATTCACTATTTATTTTAGAATTTAATAAAAAAGAATTCTTCTTTTTTTTCCTTTTTTTTTTTCTTCAAGTTCTGTCGTTAAGCGAGTAACACATCTACAATATTTAACACGAAATCGTAAAAGCATACGAGAGATCTTATATACTATATCGTTAGATATAATATAATTGCGTTTGATGTAAAACTTCTTAGAGTTCGTGCTATCGGAAATTGTCTGTTTTTAACTTATACGACTACTTTCTTCGAAAGTAATTTTTGTTGTTTTAACATCGATTACTACGAACGAATCTTCGATTATTGTTTCAGTGATCGTAAAACGGTATCGCTGAGGAGTAGGTTAAAGTGTTACGTCGTAAAGTCAAAATCTAATACGATGATATGATCCAGATGAATTTAGTTTATGAATCCCCCTAGTCAACGATTCAAATTTAGCAAATCAAAAATTAAAATTTTATTAAACTCTTTAAAGCCAAATGTTCTAATCCCGAAAGAAATTAATCGTTTAAATAAAAATTACTAGATTAAAATATTTTACCCGTAGAATCTCATTTTCATCAGTGTATTACCTTCGCAACGATTTGTGTCCTGTTACAAACGAAATTCCCCAGAGGCATGTTTCGGTGATAAATTTACAATGCAGCCCGACGCCACCAGCTGCGCTTCCGTAATAAGTTTAGTCAAGATAGAAAAAAAAAACGTCCGAAAAAAAGAAAATAAAAAAAGGACAAAAAAAAATAGAAGAAAAAAAGAAAAACGCACGAGCAAAATAATAATACTCGATGTATCCGTACTCCGTCGTCGTATTGTTAACCGCACGTATCCTGATCAATTGAACGAACTCACCATATCTACATATTTTCAATAAATTTACATAACTATAGAGTATAACTCTGACGTAATACCTACAAGAAAAAAGAAAAAGAAAAAGAAAAAAAAAAACAATTTGAAAAATATAATTGGAGATCCTTTCTGTGAAGAATAAGGAAAGGAAAAAAAAATGAAACGAAAAGAAAAGAAAAATAGAAAAGGGTGGCGAGGGGGGAGGGAAAAAAAGACAAGAGATCATGATGATGACGAAGGGTTAAAAACGAGTCGATCTACGGGTCAAATTCGAACGTCCCTTGTACCGGATCCGTTGGTCTCTCTCTCTCTCCCTCTGTTCCTCTCTCCGCCTCTCTCTCTCTCTCTCTCTCTATCTCTCTTTCATATTGACGTCCCTGTGGTAATAACTCGCTCTCTCACGGGCGCTTACGTAAGAAAGACGTACCTACCTACCTACCTACCAACCCACCTACTGTATATGTGTATGTATATGTGTGTGGCTATTCAAGGGATCAAGGCAAACCGGTAGGCAGGCGAGCAGTCAAGCAAGCGGCCAAGCAAGCAAGCAAGCAAGTAAGCAAGCAAGCAAGCAAGCAAGCAGGCAGGCAGGCAGGCAGGCAGACAGGCAGGCAGGCAGGCAAGTAAGCAGGCAGGAAAGAAGGCAGGCAAGCGAGCAGGTAAGCGGTCGAGAAACGAGCGGACAGATAGGTAAGTAGGTAGGTGGGCACATGTTGTGCGCATGCCCTCAGCCAAACCTGCCAAATGGATAGGCAATGCAACAGCGGAAATACCATCCTCTGCTTCTCCTCCTCCTCTTTCTTCTCCTTCTTCTATTTCTTCTTCTTTATCCTCTTCTTCTACCCTCTTCTCTTCTTCTTCTTCTTCCTCCTCCTCCTCCACCTCCACCTACCCATCTTTTGCCTCTTCCTTCTTCGCAGCATCACCCTGGCCCCTCCTAAAAGCGCCATGCTTCTCACGGCTCGTGGCAACATTCGTTTCTCTCTCTCTCTCTCTCTCTCTCTCTGATCGGATTTCGTAGTACTTATTTTTCACCAACTGCCGTTAATAGTTCGAATATGTCATCGATATAATTGAGTAATCCTAATATCGTTTCACCATATCATCCATTTCCATTGTTTCCCATCAAAGGAAATGTTAATCTATTCAATAGTGACATTTGTATAACTATCTATTGATAACATTTTAATTAATGATAGGTTGATATTGATTTATGTAAAATTATTTTGACGATCAAAATGTTAAATTGGAAATATTTCAATGTATATTATGGAGTAATTATTTATGACTGCTGAACGAAACTTTCTTCGTTTTCTACAACAAAGAAAACTATTTTATGACGCTTTTATACTGATTTGTAAAATATTTCATACAGTGATACACAGAAATGGTATTCATCGTAATTACTTATGATCACGTTAAGAACTTCTTCCTTGACTTCGAAAAATTATGCCACAAGGATTAATCGTTTGCAAGATCCGAATAGGATGATTTCATCGGGGCGAGGCGAGGTGTATGAAGAGAAACGTGCGTGTGAAATAACGATCAGAGGCGTCACCGAGTTAATAGATTAGTTGGAAACACGCTCGTTTCTGCGTCATATACGTCATATACATTTGGCTTTATCAAAAGGGTGGTCAAGAGAGAGAAAACGAGAAAGAAAGAGAGAAGCGTGCGTTATAATATACACATATAATTATATATTGTTTGAATAACTTTCTCACTTTGTTAAATAAATTTATGTATAAATTTCAATGTCTCTCAAAATGCATTCCAATAAATTATTAAGACCCAATAATAATTATCATATTGTTATCGTATCTAAAATGTTTAGACTAAACCTTTGATCCTTGCGTCAAGTATTATAAGAAATAAGGGAGAGTTGCCAAATGCGCATCGAACGATTAAATCACTTATCTCATTGATTCTGTTACATCTATTATTTATATGTATTTGATAGAAGATAAATATAGAATTCTTTACTCAACATTTCTATGTAGATACAAATTGATCGTCGAATGAAACGTATGGATATTCCTTAAGGATATTCCTCAAAAGTCAAAGAAAAAAAAAAAAAAAAATAAAGAAGTAAAGAAAGAAAGAAAGAAAAGAAGAAGAGAAAAGTACAAAATTAGTTGAATTTTGGCGTTTGAAAGTCACGTCGATATTTTTGGAATACAGAAGAAAGGCTGTAGGGTGCGGCGTTGCCTCTAGGGACCCTAGAAGAATGGCGGACGATAGAAAGGGAAGAAGATTTCCGGGAAGAAGGGAGACAGAAAGAGTGAGGAGGGGAGAGAGAGAGAGAGAGAGAGAGAGAGAGAGAGAGACAGAGAAAGATTGCGGGCGTGTGCGCGCGCGTCCTTCCTAAAAGAGGAGCGCTCTTCGTCCTTGAAGCGCCCTTGACGCGTCAACATCGTCGGCTTCGCTTCGCACGGCCTCCACTCGGATTCACCGCGAACTAATCGCCTTTAGAAAGCTTCGTTTGGTTTGCCTGCGACGCGTCGTAGGGCGTGGTCTAAGCGCACACCCGCTGACCTCCTGCCATGGCAGCCATCTTTGGAAGTGCCACGTCTCGGAATGGTGCGAGGGTGAAAGTTAGGGTGGGTTTTTCGGTAAAGAAGCGGATTATGAATCCGCATCGTAAACCCATCCCTACCACTTACACTTCCATCTTTTCTGCTTCCTTCCCTTTTAACGTTCCGCCCTCGCCTTTACGAATACCACATTTTGCTTTACATCCTCCTTTTTTACCTTTTTCAAGATTTATACTCTTATAAGCCTTTAATACTCCTCGAAATAAACTAAACATTATTTCCCTTTTGGAATTTAGAAAAAGGTGAAACGATCAAAAATGAAAGATTAACTTTGGAGATCTTCGGGGAACGTTCAAACCACCTATACGCATATATGTATGTATGATTTTTCTAAAGCCCTGCTCCAGTGTCCACGTAAACTCTGATTCTTCTGCCGTTTATCGCTCAAGATTATTGTCCTATCCTCTCTATCTCTCTTTTTCTTTTTTTCATCTACAAAAAATCGTGCCGTCAAACTTCCTCTTTTCATACGTAGTATTTATCTCGGCAAGTGTACGATTCTAAATTCGTACGTAAGAGAGGAAAGAAAGAATAAAACCGCGATAGCTTGCGGTGCTGATGTAGTAGCCGTTGTCGTCCGGCTTTGCGGGTTAATGCAGCGCGATAGCGTGCGATGCGGTGCGGAAAAGCGTGAATCTACTGATAAAAAGTTAAAAGAAGAAAAAGGAAAAAAAAAGTGGGAGGAAAAAGAAGTCAAAAAAGAAAAAAAAAAAGGAAAAACGTAATACCCAGAGGATAGATCGTGTGAGGACGAACTAATGAACGAGCGAGCGAGCGAGCGAGCGATCGTTTGCAGAGTTAAAAAAAAAAAAAAGAGAGAGAAAGAGAAGAAAAGAGAAGAAGAAAAATGAAAGAAAAAAATGGCCTCTAGTTAAGAAGAAATCGAAAGGAATAAGTAATCGAATTTAGGCAATACAAAACGTGGCCAGAAAGTCGCCACTGGTGTCTCACTTAGTTCAAAGCAAAGACTATGCTTAATAATTGATATCGTCGCGATTACGCAACGCGGTCTGTTCTACGCATAGTACGAACGTTCTCGTGTTGTACATACGCATTGTATGTAGATACGTACATACGTACGTTCAGCGATAACCATGACAACGACGATGACGACGACTACGATAACTACGACGGCGACACGACGACGACGACGACGACGACGACGACGACGACGACGACGATGAACGTCCTGCTTGGCCTTTACGTCGCGATGTTTCTCATTCTTCTTCCTCTTCTACGTTCACTACCACTATGATATAATTCTCTACTACATAAGCGAGAGAAACGTTCCACCCTCCGAACGGAATATTCCGTTCAGGCATCCATAGTTCTCTTGGCTGCGAATGGAAATTCATAAAATCAAAGAAAAATAAAAACGTTCAAAGATCAAAAAGAAAAAGAAGAAGAAGAAGAAAACGAAAGAAAAATCTATAAAAGAATGAAAAATCATATCGATGTTCAACGAAAAGAAAAAAGAAGAAAGGAGAAAAAAAAGAGCAAGAAAAAAAATATATTACTCTTCCTCAGAGCTCTCGCGAAGATCTGTCTCTTTCTCTCTTTCTCTCTCTCTCTCTCTCTCTCTCTCTCTCTTTACACACACTCTTACAGAAGCGCGCGCTACGCAGCGCATAGTCGCAGAGCGTGCGCTTTTGTTCTCTTTTCCTTCTTCAAGGCCTGGTTGCCCGCTTCGCCCCACTACGCGGATTGACCACGGCATGCTTATATCATGCTCTCTTCCCTCCCCCCAACCCTTTCCGCCTCCCCTTCTCTTCTCTTCCATCTATAATCTCGTCTTTCTCGCTTCCACCACCTTTCCTTACACACACGTGAAGCTTGCTTGGTAGGTACGCGCAATCGCGCAACAAACAGCACCCATATAGACACACTGATATATAGACATGCTTCCTCCCTTACCCCCTTCTTCTTCTTCGCCGCCACCTCCTCCTCCTCCTCCTCCTCCTCCTCCTCGTCCTCTGTCTGTCTCACTCCTTCTCTTTCTAGTCATCGTGCGCGCATCTCATTCCTCCTTCCACCCATCCTCTTCCTCTTTTCGCATAGTTCTCGCAAGGCCTCCCGGCTCTCTTCACCTCTCACGAATCATCCGCAGACTTTACCACTCCTCCCCCCTTCACCCGCCGTCCTTCTCCTCCTTCACCTCCTCCTCTTCTTCCTCTTCATCGTCATCCTCCTCCACCAACACGGCCCCACGAATGAAACGACCGTTTCGCAATGATGTCATCCACGGCATTGGCGTCGACGCCTAGAATCTCACCCCAAAAAAACCAATTCGACTCATAACTCCATCGTCTCCCCCTTTTCCTCTTTACTCTTCTCCCATTAGGCAGGTGAAACCTTTAACCTTGAACCGACGAACTTATCTCCCATTTGATAAATGTAAAGGAACGAAAGAAAGAAAGAAGATATACTCTCGTAAGGGAGGTGCTTTGAATATTTTCGTACTTAGAAAAAAAAAAGAAGAAAAAGGGGATCCCGAGTAGTCATTTTGTTGCAAAGAAAAAGAACAAATCGGCGAGTTCTAATATTAATAATATATTAATCGTAAAATTGGAATTTTATTCCATTCAAAATCTATTTAGATATTTTTACAAAATATGTTTCACTTTTATACTCGATTATTATATCAAACAGGCGGAAGTATATAGATGACCTTGTAACGTGCGACCGGATGAAGCTGAAGATAAATAAACGTTTAACTTGGTAAAATGTGAATGAAGAAAGGTCGTTTGTGTAAATCTTGACAAGGAAGAGAAAAATTTTAAGTCGCCATGGAGCACGAGTAAAAATTGATTTATTTCAACACAATCTTATATACAATTTTCAAACTTTAGATATACTTATATATTTTCTCTCTCTTTTTCTTTCTCCTTCTTCCGAAGAGATTCTTCATTCATTTCATTTCATATTCTTTTTTTTTTCTTTTTTTTTTTTTTCTTTTCGATTTCAAGTACGAGGAGAGGAACGTGGGTTTCGGACGAAGTACGGTTTCGAGGTCACCGTGTAAAATTAGACATGCCGGATAAAACGAAATCTACTACATATGTACGTGGTGGAGAGCGTAGAGACGCAAGCTGAAACGAACGAAGGCGGAAACATTTGGAGTTGTTACGCGAAAGATGGCCGCAAACTGAGGCCTTCTATAAAATGGCGCTAGGCCACCCGCACGCGCTCGTTCCCTCGTTCGTTCAGCAAAGATCACGAATGTGATTCTACTTACATATCGTGTGTGTGCGTGCATATACATATATATATATATATATATATATATGTACGTAAGAAAAGTTTACATATCACATTTTTTGTTTTAAGTATAAGAATACCCTTATAGTTAATTATATCCGCAAACGTTAATACGAGGATTATTGGATTATTAAACGAAGTACAATTAAACTTGTTAAGATATTAAATATGATCGGAATTAATAGGATTCAAACAATTATGTATATATTATATATATATATCAATAATCTAATCGATCAATGAATTTTATAGCTCTTTAACGATTCTTTTTCTAAACGTACGGAAAAAAAATGATACATTTTAAGAGTAATTTTAACTCGTATCTATCATTCAACGTTGACTTATATATTTACATATTTCTTTTTTTCTTTTCTTTTTTATTATCGTTTTTAATATTTTCAATTATTTCTCATAGTTTTGATAATATAAAAATATACGTCGTAGATTAATCTAATTCATCTTAGAATTTATATGTAAGTGAGTTCTTGCGCTAAGAGTCGATGCCTATCGCTGTTCCTGTAACTGCGCAAGAAAGTAGTACAAGGCAAGCTAGTCCCACTTCCCTTTTCTACTTGTATACACCTCTCTCTCTCTCTCTCTCTCTCTCTCTCTCTCTCTCTATTTCTCATGTATATGCACGTAGATACATAACACACTTCTATCTTTCTCTCCGCTCGTTTGATTTTTTTTTACTCACGACGAACCGTAACTTTCCAAACTTACCTCCATAGTCCTGTTAGCCTCTCATCTTTCTCTCTCTCTCTCCTTTTCTATTAAGATAAAGTTACCCGCCACTTTAATCGTTATCTATTCTTTTATCATTTAATACTTTTATATAAAGTAACTTTTATATGATCGTTATTATCTTAGAAACGTTTGCTATGTCATCGATTATAAACTACCGCTATTATTCTTGGAATTGTACAAAATTACGTAGATACATATATCTTCTTCTTCTTTTTTTTTTCTCCTCCTCCTCTTCTCTCTGACAATCATCGTTTTAATTGCAATTATCTCGATGAAATGAATTCTTGAAACGTATGTACTTTGTTAAGTGATATTACAACAGCGCAATAGTCATTGCGCAAGAGATATGAATAAGCGCAGATGATCTATCGTTCGAGGAAAAAAATTAATAACGATGCAACGTTAGATTTTCCTTAAAAAAAAAAAAAAAGAAAAAAAAAAAAAAAAAAAAAAAAAAAAAAAAAAAAAAAAAGAAGAAGAAAAAAGTAGAAAAAAACGTTTAAACAAATAGAAAAAAGAAACGACAAATGAAAAAAAGGAAAACAAATTCTTCGTATACGTATGTATTACGCATGTTAATTATGCATTACTGTACGCTAGTATAGAGTAAGGGAAAAAAAACTTCAACTTGGACACACATATAAATGCTAACTGTGTAGAACTCGGCAATGGTAGATACAACGAGGCCACCACGGTATTTGCCAAGTTACGAAAGTAAGCGGCTTTAGAAAGTATAAAATGGTCGAGGTGAACGGCGGTTTAGTCGGGAATCTTGCAACGGCGATTATAATACCAGCAAAAGCGGTCCGTTCTTGCTCGATGCTGTTGCCGTGCCGTTGTTTCGAGCCATCGGCAATATTTCGTGTGGCAGGTGCAATATTGCCAACGACACCAAACATTTCCAAACGTTTTGGACTTTGATTTAATCACGTATACGTTTGCTCACGATGAGTATGGATATATTTACATTTTCAGTTTCTCATATCACACATATGAAATTTCGATTGCATGACATAAAGAACGATTAGGAGAAATCTAATCGATGAAACGTCCTACTTCATGAGGCACGTAACATTAACGACGAAGTATTTATGACGATCCTCAAAAATCTTCCTTTCTTTCTTTTTCGTTTTTGATCTTTTGTTAATCATCGAGGAAACTAGCAAGAGTCCATGATCTTAGAAGGATAAAATATTTGTACAATATATCGCAGAACGTTCGGTACTCGCGCAGTGTCTTCCATGATCCCAGAGCCACTAAAACAAAGCACGTTACAGCTGGGGGAACACGGCTCTCACTGCTGAGTCCGAGAACACCTACAACAACTGTTGTCCGTATCTTTGGGAATAAAAAACGATCACCAATTTTCCAATTTTTAAGATTCTTTCTTACGTTGGCTCCGAAGAGAGTTATTTCTTTGGAGTGACGGAGAGAGAGAGAGAGAGAGAGAGAAAGAGAGAGATAGGTAGGTAGATAGATAGATAGAATGATAGACAGATAAATAGATAGATGGATATGAAAATAAGATAGACAGATAGATAAACGAGTAGAAAGAAAGAAAGAGAAAGAGAGAGCTAATTCGCGAGGCCGATAGGAGAGAGAAAAAGACTGACTGTCGTTACGCAGAGCCAAGCCAGTTTCTCACCCCCACTGACCCAGCGACCGAGAGCCGACGGTTGGAAGAACACCCCCTGTGTGTACGTGTGCGTGCGTGTGTCCGTACGCGGATTAAGAAGACGTCCGTTATGTCTCGCGGCATCGACTTGTGGAACAGAGAAAGACAGATAATGTTGACCAGTCTCCGTGTCTTCATTCCTTCCTTTCTTTCTTTCCATTATTTCGCACTCCCAACCACCATTATCTTACTAGAGTTGTTCTCGTTCTTCATATAATATACTTATTATGTATTATGGTCGATATGATCGATCCACGACCGACCGTCGTAACAAACGTTAGATCACACACTGGCCCAGCGAGAGAGGCCAGCCACGGTTCGATCACGTGATGATGGGTTGCGTCACATTTTCCCCTCTTACAACTCGGCGAACGAACCAACGAGCGACAAGACCGCCATCTTTACCCACTAAGAGACCAGAAGGCACGGACACGAAGTTACCACGACGTGGGATTGTCGATGGTTTCCCTTTCTTTCTTTCTTTCTTTCTTTCTTTCTTTCTTTCTTTCTTTCTTTCCTTCCTTCTTTCTTTCTGGTACTTTTATTTTTCCCCCTTTACTTCTCCTTCCACCCTTTTATTTTTCTTCTCTCTTCCTTTCACTTGCTCCTTCTTCTTTTTCTTTCTCTTCTACTTCTTCTTCTTCTTCTTCAATCTTTTTTTCGTTCACACAAAGGGTCTCGAACCCCTCGCGTGCAAACCGCTTTTCTCCTCTTGCAACTGTCTCTTCCCCTTTCGATACCTTCCCTTTTATTATTATTACGATTATTATTATTATTATTATTATTATTATTATTATTATTATTATTATTATTATTATTATGATAATTATAATTTTTATGATTATTTTTTATTTATTACTATTATTTACATTCGTCTCTTCTCGCACGATAGAAACTTTCAACTCGTACTCACTTTTTCACACGTACGGTCGTATCTCTTCTCTTCTTTTCGCGTATAAATTAAAAGAACGAAAAAAAGGGGATGGCAAAAAAAAAAAAGAAAAAAAAAGAAAAAAAAAGAGAAAAAAGAAACGAAAGAAAACCAAAGAAAAAAGAACACGAAAAAGAATGAGAAAAAAATAAATATTAAATCGAACAACAACTCGATCGACGAAAGAACGAAAGCGTGCGAAAGCGGAAGAAGAACCGGTGACCCACTTTCGATATCTCTCGAGATGACGAGAAATCCCGGACGCGTTTAACAGTAACGGATTCTTCAGAATGCGGAAGTTAATTATATTTTTTTTTCTCTCTCTCTCTCTCTCTCTTTGTTTTTTCTTGAAGAAAAAGAAGATAAAACACGAGTGAGAATTAATCGCCGTTCTCGCACGGATCGAGAGAAGAAGAGGTCGAACGAGTCGAAGTTGTTGCGAGCTTCCGGTCACGTCGTCGTCGTCGTCGTCATCGTCATCGTCGTTGTTGTTTTAGCTGCGGGCGACACAGTAAAAGAAACGTATCGAAAATTATTGAAATATAAAGGAATATAAAAGAGAACAATGACGATGATGATGATGACTACGACGATGATATGATAATGATGATGAAGAAGAAGAAGAGGAGGAGGAAGGAGCTTTTCCGAAAGGTGAAAGCAATGAAGAATTGTCGCGAACTGAATTGGACACACCATGATGGCCGTCGACGTTATCGGACGTCGAACGAACGAACGAACGAACGAACGAACGAACGAACGAACGAACGAACAAGCGAGCGAGCGAGCGAGCGAGCAAGCGAGCGAGCGATCAAGCGATCGAGCGAGCGTACGAGCGAGCGTACGAACGAACAAACGAATGAACGAATGTAGAATCGAACGTAGAAATGAACGTAGAAGGTAAAACTACGTTAAGTAGAAAGGAAAAAATGGAAGATAAGAAAGGAATGAAATAAGGAATAACGAAAGGATAGATAATATAAAAGGGAAATAGGGAAAGAGGGAAAAGGGGGAAGAGAGAGAGAGAGTCTCGCGGAACGCGACCGACCCCGAGGGCGAGCGACGACGAACGAGGATGCGCTCGAGCGCGAAGCCCGTGCCGCTCTCTCAGCTTTATCCCCACCACAATGAGCGCGCGCTCGCGGCATCCGGTGAGAGAAACTACGAGATCGCAAGCGCGCACTCGCACGGATCCGCGGTCGAGTTTCGTTGGTCGAGGACCGTTGCTACTCGCTTCGCGATTGGTCGAGCTGGGCGCGCGCGACGAGCACGCGCGCTTCCTTCGAGTGTCACCGTAGGTGGGAGAGATGAAAGGCAGAATGGCGGGGGAAAAGGGGGAGACTGAATATATGAGGGTGGGGAGGTAGAGCCGAGCAAGAGGGAGGAACGGGGAAATGAGAGAGAGAGAAAAGAGAGGGGGTGGGACTATAAAACCGTAGGGTGGGGCAGCAACCCGCCAAGGAGGAGAAACAAGAAGCCCGTGCCGAGCTCGCGGCGATAAGGTCGAACGAGAACTGGCCGTACCGCGTGCGGAAACGCGCTACTTATGCTCTCATGGTGGGGAAGGAAGCGCGTAAACGACGCGCGACAATCCAACAACGTCGCCTCGAGCGCGCCAATCCACAAAGACTTAAAACCTTTCTAGTTTAGTTAGACCCCCCCTCCCACCTTGTAACAAACGCCGGCGAATTTTGCGATTTTTTTTATTTCTTTTTTTTTTTTTTATTTTCTTCTTTTCTTTTTCCCTTATCTTTTCCTTCTTCTTCCGACGGAATTTATTCGAACGAGAGATTTAATTCAATTCCAAACGACACGAACTCGTTTCAACGTCCTACAACGGTCACCTGTATCCGTCATGTAGAGACAGAGATAGAGAGATATAGAAAGAGAGTGAGGGAGAGAGAGAGAGAGAGACAGAGAGAGTGAATTTTAACGGAGCAGAGCGATCGTCTCGAGCGCGATCGCCAGACTGCCGTTGGTTCTCGTCAACCGAATGCTACTCGAATGTTTGACCCATTTTTCTATCGATCCTGCCGTTTCTGCATCTAGGACACTGCGCGCGATGCCTCCTGCCGTCGAAACCTCTCTTTCGAATCCTCCCCACCCTCCACCCGCCCGCCGCCCTCCCCCTCCCCATCACGATTCCTATATGCCTCTTCTCTATTCTCTCTATTCTAGCCAACCCCACGCCTGTCCTGCTTTTTCTTTCAGTTTTAACTCTCTCCCCCTCCTCTGCCCTCATCCCCGCCCTCTACTCCCTCCTATCTCTCTACAACCGTTTCTCCCTCTTATCGTGTCTCTGATGACGCGAATCGAAGCTCCTACGAGAATCTAACGAGCGGACGTTTTTCTTTTCTTTTCTTTTCTTATCTTTTTTTTCTTCTAACATTCTAACTTACGTAACGTAGATCTCGATCGTACAGAGAGAGAGAGAGAGAGAGAGAGAGAGAGAGAGAGAGAGAGAGAGAAAGAGAGAGAGAAGATAGACAACGAAGGATAGCGAACTTGCCCGAAAGAGATTCACGAAAGACCGGAAGTACTTCCTCTTCAACTACTTCCTGATTCACAAGAACGTAAAACTACGAGGTAACGATCAGTACATTGTAGTGTACTACTAAGATTGAATGCCAACGCTTGCTGCTATGGGTTAGTTTTTTAGAACCCGACGAAGAGGAGAAGGAGGAGGAGGAGGAGGAGGAGGAGGGGGAGGAGGAGGAGAATGAGGTAAAGGCGAAAGGTGGAGGCGGAGGTGATCGCGGTGAAATATTAGGACTCCACCGACTCCTCCGTCGGTCGTCCTATTTCCGCGCTCGGGAAAGTTCGTGCCGACACCGATTGTGCGCGAAGCTACGGGAATATAAGTAGGTCGTTCCGAGCTGCACGTGTCGTCCTTGACTCACATAGCGAGGCGCGCAGGCGCTCACCGGTGCCGCATTGCTGGTCGCTAGGACTCTTTCTTTGTTCCTTCCCCTCTACGGGTCTGCTCTAACACTCCAAGCTTATGTATATATGTCTCTCTCTCTTTCTCTCTCCTCTCAAGCATATCTATGCTCTCTCGTGGTTCCTAAGCGCGTTGTTTCTAACTATTCGCGAGTAGGCCATACACCTATTTTCTTACTTCGGCGACGTCGTTAACAGAATCCACGTTCGATCTTCTAACTAGCTAGTTGGACTTATTGTTGGTTCTAAATCGATCGAGTTGTCTATGTAGGAAAAAAAGAAGAAAAAAAAAAAAAAAGAAAAAATAAATAAAACAAAAAAAAGGAAGAAAGAGAAATCTTTCCCTACGCCACCATCTTGAATCTTAAAACAAAACAGATGTTTCGACTTTATGTATTCGGAGATTAATTTATGCGACGTACTATTTTCGAAATCATGCCTATGGCCTAATCGAAATGTTAAGTGCTTTTAAATACGCGTAGGCGAGAGAAGATACTTAGGTGTGTTGCGTCTATGATACAGAAGTAAAAGAAAGATTATTGTGAAAGCCACTCTCTTTCGTTACATACATACATAGATATATAAGTAGGTACTTATATTCCATCTTCCTTTTCTTCTTCTCTTTTCTTAGCGGGATTTCAAACATGTAAACCCGCGTAGCGACGAAGGTTCGATCGCGTGACGTAATTACGCGCTGTCGCAACGCGTGCGCAAGACGGAGACGCGTGGATCCGGTTGCTTAGGGGAAAAACCAACGTGTATCGACGGAAACCAAGTGTATTCGATTTTCTTTATGCCTTTTAACACCGTTTTTATTATCACCATTAACACACAGACAGATGCACGCACCCACGCACACAATTGCCAATTCATGATTTTGATCGAATTGTTTTGATTTATAATAACTATGACATTGAAAAGCCGGAAAAAGAAAAAGAAAGACTGTTTTAATTTTCGATTAAGATTAATACATCGTAAATTATTACGATAATAAATGTTTTGGATTAAACATGCGAATCGATCAATTATTTCTTCATCGGATCTTTCGTTCTTTTTTTTCTTTTTCATTTTCTTTTTCTTCTTCCTCCTCCTCCTCCTTCTCTTCGTTTTGTTTGTTCCTCGTGGAAATCGGTAGAGACTGGCTCGGCTTTGGCACCGTAGGTATTGATCGCCGCGGAAACTCCAGAGGGGAGAGGGTATCGCGCTGCTGAGCTGCTATCCGAACCCCAATTGGATCGACCTACCTCCTGCTAGCTGCTGCTGCTGCTGCTGCTGCTGCTGCTGCTGCTGCTGCTGCTGCTACTGCTGCTGTTACTGTTACTGCCGTTGGCAGCAAAATGTATGTGTGTGTGTGTGTGTATGCGCGCGCGCTCGTGCACGCTACCATCACGGCCTATTTCTCGAATTCGCCAGGAAACCGCCACCGCCTTAATCTCTTAACCACACCTTTCATCCCTTATCTACCAATCGAATAAAGCGTTGAAAGAAAAGGAATCGAAAGTTCGTCTAGTGTTAACGATCGATTAATAGCTTTATGATCGAAGCCAGTTATCTTCATTGCTTTTCTTTTAATTGATTGTCCAAATGAACGTAGGACTTCTTTCGATACGTATATCAAAACATCAATTAGTAGTACATGTAAAACTTTAATAGATTTGTACGTAGGTGTATATTCAAAAGGCAACGCATTTGATTAAATATTTATACATTCCTTTTTCTTTTTTTTTTTTTATTGAAGCTTAATGATTCATTAAAATTTTCTTATATCACCGATGTGATGTGGAATATACTCGACAATGAATTAGCTCTTTGCGAAGTAATCAAACATCACGATATAAAAAGAAAAAAAAAATATATATATATATATATATTTATGAAAGCTAAGTTGTAACCTATCATTTAGGAATTCATCAATATGTAATATTTCTTCAATATTTCTATATTTCTCGCACACTGTGTAAAACGATTTACCTCTCTCGCTTATCATCACAGTAAATATTCTAACGCGAACGCGATAAAGGTCAATAGGTTATATAATAACACTCGCTATAGGCTAAAGTGTCGGGAAGTTCTTCAACAGGAATACACATGCACTTGCGAGAACCTTGAACGCAGATCGTTCCACCGTCATGCTTTTTTTCGCGGCCGTCGATAATCACTTCCGCAATTCTGACCCACGATTGCGAGTATCGTAACTACGGCAATGATTAAATATTACGACGTGTGTTTCGTCTTCGAAAATGTTCGAAATGATTCTCGTTGTTTTCTCTCTCTTTCTTCCTCTCTCTCTCTCTCTCTCTCTCTCTCTCTCTTAAAAAAAAAAGAAGAGAAGAAGAACAAAAAGAGAAAAATAAAAAAGAAAACGTAATGCGAATCTCATTCGATTCGTACTCTTGCCGAGTAAGCTAACTTCAAACACGTCGTTTCTCGAATAAACGTGTTTTCTTATCTACGTACATACCTGCTTACGTAAGCATCTAAGTATCTATGTATGTATGTATGTATGTATGCATACATATAAATTATCAATGTAAGTTACATACGTGGACGCCTTTCCTTGGTTTTACCCTTTTATTTCGATTCTTTTCTCGTTTGCGCCATGTTTATTTCGTTAAACGAGAACGTTATCGTAAATATGATTTCAATCTCTATTCGTGTTTACGTACAAATAATCAACATTGATAAAATCTTAGATATATTTATCTTGATACTGGAACAATACTTTTATATAAAACTAATTAACACGATTGTGAATAATTTCATTTTTCATGCGATTAACGACTGCAGAGAAATTAATATACACTTCTTCGTTAATTCACGCAAAAAAAATTTAATAATAGAGATTTAACGAAATCCTATTGTTATCATGAAAAAATATTTTCATTGCTATTGTATAAGTATCTATATGTGAATTCATTTGTAAAGACTAATCAATGACGTTTAGCTAAATATTTTGCAATCGACCGATATGTATCTAAGTGTATACATTTAGTCTCATGTCCCGTTTTAACTATTAACATTAGAAACTTTTGATTGCGTAAATCGTCATACTGTCATTACTCGAAAAGACACTCTGACGCGTGCCGAAGTCTGTCGCTGATGACATTCTCAATTCATAGCACCTGTACAAGACTCTCGCTCATCGTCGTACCCTGTTTTATAAACGTATAAGATCTAAGTATAGAAGTGACGCGCGAAAACGGATAAGCCGACTCATCGGGATGTACGTTCATGGTTGTCGTAGTCGTCATCGTAGTCATCGTCGTAGTTCGTTGAAACTGTGCGGTTAGATTTGCAGAGTAGAATGCGGATTAGATTAAATTCGAATCAAATGTTTTTTTCCTTTGCGGAATTACTAAGGAATATTCCACGATTTACATATAGAGGAATGGATCATATATATATATATATATATGTGTATATATATATGTACTACTTATGCATTTATTAAGATAGAGAAAAAATGTGTAACTAAGTCCGAATAATTATACATCAGCATTCTTTAAACATTACCAATAACATGTGACAGCAGCTAAGGAATGAAACAAAACACCCACACACACGCGTACGCACACATATACGTATATCTATATATAATAGAGCGGTAACTTGTTAATTCATTTTGATATTCGATTTGATTATCGCATCATGTAATTTGAGTATTGCAATGCAAATTGTTCGTCTCTTTTTTTTTTTCGCTTACTTATGATAAAGAAAACTTTTTTTTGATGAAAGATGGATAGAGATAGATAGATAGATAGATAGATAAATGGCAAGAGAGAAAGAGAGAGAGAGAAAGAGACAATTAATGTACCTTGATATTTTGAGTAAATACTTAGCTATCCACTTTCTTATATACGAACAGCATTCTCGACAATTCGAGCAACTACTATCGACCCCACCAAAATCTCCTCCTATGCTTCGTGTTCCATCCGATTCCCTTCTCGTACACTAGCACTATTTCTTTCTCCCTCTAACAAAAGCACCCCTTTCCCTAGCCAACGTATATTTCTCCATCTCTCTCTTTCTATTTCTCCCTTCTCTAACTATCCTTCTTCTTCCCTCAAACTTCCTCCCTGTTTTCATCTCCTTTCTTTCCTTTTTCCTCTCTCTCTCTCTCTCTCTCTCTCTCTCTCTCTCTTTTCTTTCTCTCTTTCTCTTTTCTTTCTCTCTTTCTCTTTTCTTCTATGTACCTAATACCTCTCTGTCTTTCTCATGGGCGATCGACGGGGCCTGGGCAAGGCGTAGTGGGGGGCCACGTGCTTCCAGTACCCAGTCACGCGAGAGTGGGACACGTGGTACGGTACGTCCGTCCGGATGCATAGGCGTCGAAACGAGTATATTTTCTTTTCCCTTTTTGTTTTCACTCTTTCCTTTTTCTTTCTCTTTTTTTTCATTGTTTTCTTTTCTCTCTCTCTCTCTCTCTTTTTTTTTATAGTATCCTATCTACCTCGAAACGCACCAATCTTTCTAAAATGATTTTAAAGGAAAACGCGTAACTCGAAAACTTTATGTACCTGCTCACATTACCATTTCGCAGAATATAATTTTAACGTTAATATGTTCTATGAAAAAGAAAAATAGAAAGAAAAAAAAAAAAACAAGAAAAAAGATGTATCGAATTGTCATCGGATATATTACGATATTACGTTTCACATACGAACACGTTCGTTTTTCCTTTTGTTTCGAACAAGATCGATTTTTCTTTTTTTTCCTTTTTCCCTCAGATATAGAAACGTACCGATTAATAGACAAGTTTTTCGAAGAATTCCACTACGAGGAGAACAGTATATGAGAACGTAAGTACATATAGATGAACAAACGAAGGAGCGGCACATCTAAAACGGAAAACGCGTTTCGATCGATCTCATGGTATTTCCCATAGGTACTGAGCGTCGATTACTAGACAAGAAACTCATACTCTCTCTCTCTCTTTCTATATATATATATATACGTTTACGAGATCGATCGACTTTTCTCTCTCTCTCTCTCTCTCTCTCTCTCTCTCTCTCTCTACTCCAAGCTAATCTTTGTTGAACTTTATTAAAGTCCATTTATATACAAGAGAATGTATACGTTCTTCTTATTCTTCATTTTTTCACGAGTTCGCAATGTATGGACGACCTTCGATCCCTTTCCTGCTTTGCGACGAATGAGTTTTTCTTTCTAGTGAGCTCGATGAAAAAAGAAAAAAAAGAGAAAATTAAAAAAAAATACAAGAAAAAAGAATGTATATCACCTTTTATCTTATCTCCGTTGGAGAGAGAGAGAGAGAGAGAGAGAGAGAGAGAGAGAGAGAGAGAGAGAGAGAGAGAGAGAGAGAGAGAGACGACAACGACGCCAACGAGTACTACGTTATATATAGGGAGGGGGGGGGGAGAGTGGCCCAAATAATGTGGTACAAGGCTGTAAAAATTATTACGGGTATATCATGATTCATAATTTTCTTTTTCTTTTTTTTCTTCCTTCTCTTTTCATCGATTAAATTTAACTTAGAGATTATCTATTTGATATTGAAGAAGGAACGGGGAGAAGGGAGGCAAACAAATATCAGAAATATCTGATAAAAGATAAGAATAGAACACACCTACTTTTTGTTTCAATGAAACAATATTTTTGAATAACTTTGGTTACTCACGAAATGAAAATACAAAATATATATATCATAATAAAAATTCTATTCGACTACATAACACTTCATAATTATTTTCAGAATATTCATTTGTAATATCTTATTTGATTCAACTCATTATACCTGTTAGAAACTATTCGTACGTTTTTTCTAATGCATATACGAGCTTATGTTTGAACCTTTTGATATGTACATACTTTCTGTTTGCAGTTAAAACATTTCGCTTTATTGTAAGAGCATTACGTTTCAAACGTTATAACTCTTCCTCTTTCTAAAGTATACTTACAATTAGTCATGTCTTCTTTCGAATTTTCTATGGTCATCCATTATGTTGGATCACGTTGAAATGTTGTAAATAGAAATGCTAAATAAGAAATACATATATATATATATATATATATATATATATATATATATATTGTTACTTAACTTTTCTTCCACTAAAGTGCGTTATTTATTTTTCTAAATAATTATGTAAATATTATTAAATAAAAAATTAAAAAATATAATAACAAAGTATAATTAAATCTATGTAAGAATTTGCAATACTTCGACCCACTAAGTCACGTTCTTTATAATATAGGGAAATTTTCTAGTAATTTCTTATAGTAACTTTGAATTTTTCGAGCAAAGTAGCTTCTAGAAAAGATAAATCTTGTTCGTTGGTAATAGTACTGGTAACTGAGAAACGGAAAACTTTAGATGAGATCTTAGAGGGGGAGGAGGGTAGAATCAAATAAAATCCGGTACAACACAAGGGAGCATCGACCCTCGGGCACGTGTCCGATGCCACGTGCTGTATTCGTCGGACCTCTCTAGTTCTATGCATCGTGTCTATCTTATTCTTTTTCCTATTCTCTCTCTCTCTCTCTCTCTCTCTCTCTCTCTCTCTCTCTCTCTCTCTCTCTCTCTCTCTCTTTATCTACCTCTTTTTCTTTATTTCACTTATCGATAGTATCTCCATTAACGCCAATGTCAACTATCGTTGTTGCAGTATGAGAGAGAGAGAGAGAGAGAGAGAGAATCGTTTAGCTATTTTTTTCCATCCTCATGTTTTACAATAATCGCTAGTAAACAACATCAGTAATGATAATTCGTATTTTAAATAATGTTAAAATAATGTTACAATAAAAAATCATATTTTTAGCCCTACGCTTGTATACATAAGAAATAAATACATTTAATTGAAACGTTTTCAAAACATAGATTACTCAAACGTAATTACATATTAATAACTAAATATATATATATATATATCTAGGTTAGGTTGAATTATCGACGAGGATACGGTTCGGTGAATTACGATTTGGAGTAAATGCGAGGTATTCCGATAAAAGGAGAGAAAACGAAATATTTGTGATACCTACCTAAATACATATATATATATATATATATATATATATATATATATATACGAATAGAAGAGGGATAGAAAACACATGGAAAAAGCGCGAGCGTAAAACGTCGAGCTTTTATTGATCGGTCTTCCTCGTAACGTCTACGGGGAGCTGTTGGTCGGTCGGTCGGTTTTGCTCGATAGACGAGAGAAGTGCGGAGAGTCTATCGATTTTCAAGTGGTGACGTAAGCTTAGCTATTGGGAATGTGACTCGATCTTGGCAAAGAAATAAATAAAGGCCGTCCTTTGTGTATTGTCATTGTCCTTCGTGTCTCTTATTGACTTTCGTTCGATCTTCCCTTTGGAGAATATATTTATGTTTTTAACATCAATAGAAAAATTTACATTAACGAAAATTAAACAAAGATATTTTTTGCTTAGTCCATCCTCCGTGTGAATCTTTTACTACGATGTTCTCATACGTTATCGTGTTCTTCTAGCGTGAAGAACTTTTGTAAGAAGGAGAGAAGAGACTTCGGCTATATGTACTCTTCCGTACGTATCTATATATATATATATATATGTATGTATGTATCTATGATGTATGTATGTATGTATGTATGTATGATGTATGTATATATGTATGTATGTATCTATGATGTATGTATGTATGTATGATGTATGTATGTATGTATGTATGTATGTATGTATGTATGTATGTATGTATGTATGTATGTATGTATGTATGTATGTATGTATGTATGTATGTATGTATGTATGTATGTATGTATGTATGTATGTATGTATGTATGTATGTATGTATGTATGTATGTATGTATGTATGTATGTATGTACGTACTATGAGATGGCACCGAAATATTGATCAAACAAAGCTGTCGTGTGTTTACGAGTTTCCATCACGAGCTTACTTAGGTTCTATCGCACGTAATTAATGTACCTACTTAGTTTCTTCATTATTTCCTTTTGACATCTCTTTGAGCATGAATGTAAAAGAGAAACGTTCATCTATATGCATGCAGGTATACCTATATGTAAGTATATATATATATAACGGATGTGTGTATGTGTGCAATATCGTTTACGTTGCTGACCTCAGCATGTACCGTTTCGTGATTCGTCTAACTCAAAGAGATATACGAATAGTGAGAGAGAGATAGAGAGAGAGAGACGCGAAGAGGAATACGTTCTAATAAAGTATTATATATATAATACATTGACCTAGCATTAAAATTGATTATTCGATTAATCGCCCACTTAATCGCGACGCTTGAATTGCTCGATCGAGTAAACTCACTCACTACGACTACTCTCCTTTCAAAGGAATTTGTTAAAGAGAACAAACGAGCTGTTAGATCATTCGTGAGTAATTGCGGAGGTGGATATACATAACAGTAAATAATCATTTAATCTTATGTACTATATACATATCTATCTATCTATATATATATATATATATATATATATATATGCATATATATATGTATGCATGTATCTGATCTATGGCTAGAGGAAGAACATAAATATTACAGAAAATCATTTATGTAAATATAGATTATACAAGAATGAATTTTGTTTTGCAAAAATCATAGTATTAACTCACGTCTATATTTACTGTAAAATTATTATTCATTACTATTCACACACGCATACACACACACACACACACACACACACGCTCATAGATCATCGATTTATAAATCAGAATTCGATTTTTGGATTCCGTTCATCGCAAAATGTAATATCCTCTTACATCAGAAACCTCAAGCAACGTTTAATGAAAAGGGGCGGTGCGTAGATCATCGATCAAAAGACGCAAACTCCGAGACGTGTGTTATGACTGATGCCCATAGCAAGATAGAAAGAGAAAGAGCCAGAGAAAGAGAGAGAGAGAGAGAGAGAGAGAGAGAGAGAGAGAGAGAGAAAGGGCCGAGGTTAGCTTGGGATGCTGTTCGTGGACTGGCTCAATACCGAGCTCCGACCTATTTGGCAATGTTCCTGAGATCGGTTGGTTCGTCTATATATGTACATATATACACACATCTCGATTTAATTGATCGTCGAGATAGAAACGAGTCATTATATTGCCATGAGAAATTAAAAATCAAGATGCGCGAATTATTCTCAATGTTCCATTCTATTCGAAATACGAAAAGACAAAGATTTTTTTTTTTTTTTTTTTTAATCCTTTTCGAAACAAGAGATTTTGAAAGCTCGTTATTACGTTGATACTTATGTACATGTCGTTTATACAATTACGTATATCGAATTGAAATAAAAAAATATATTATTAAACAAGATCTTTAGAAAATTATTACGAATAATTTATTAATAATGATATTTTTTCAATAAACATATAAAATAAAATATAACGAGCCCAATACAAGAGATGACATTATATGAGAGAGATCATTCTCGTTCTTTAATCATTCCAGACGGAGATATATATTGAACGTATGTAATCAGAGAGGAGGGAGGGATGATTTGAGTTGAGGGTTTATGTACTTTGTAGAGAAGACGGTATGGTGCATCGTGGCAATTTATTCAGGCGGACAAGTCGGCGTTCCAGAATCGTTCTAAATTTTTATTCCGACGGTGGGTGGTGTGGTGAGGTCAGCAGTACTGCGCTCTACTCACTTCTATCTCTCTCTCTCTCTCTCTCTCTCTCTCTCTCTCTCTCTCTCTCTCTCTCTCTCTCTTACACACACATACACACAGACATACACACACACACACACACACTTTTCGTTTTGTGTGTATGTGACAGCTCGATACGAGCTCCGACCTATTTGGCAACGTTCCCGAGATCAGTCATCGAGCTATCTCCGCATGCGCTTGCCTATATGAATACTCGTTTCCCTTTTTTCCTTTTTTTTTCTTTATTTCTTTATTTTTTTTTTTTTATATATATTTTTTTTCATTTTTCTCTCTTTCTTCTCGTTCTGCGAACCCCGACGTTCTTTCACATTTTTTTCCACATTTTAGTTTATCGCAAAGTGCATATAATCCTTGTTGTGATATATTTTATCGTTAAAAATTTGTGATTAATATCCAGAGAAAAGCTAATGATTTATCTTAGACGAAAATAATATATATATATATACATACGATAAATAGTAACACAATATATGCATACATATATTTATATACATATATATATGTATGTACATGTATGATATAGAATGTATAACTTAGGCAAGTTTCACACATCAACATGCATATAACACTAACTTTCGTGTGAAGGTTAAGGAAGAGATCTATGCCACACCTTTCTTGACAAACACATACACGCACATAAAGGGAATGAGAGAGAGAGAGAGAGAGAGAGAGAGAGAGAGAGAAAGAGGGTAATCTCGCATTTTGAGTTTTTCTTGAGTTTTCCTACGATAAATCGTAATGTTAGTTTTATGATCAACACGATAATAGGTTTAATTAATTAGCAAAAAAAAAACAAAGAGAGAGAGAGAGAGAGAGAGACAAAAAGAGAGAAAAAATGTTGTGATATATATAACCACGGTATATCAGACTAGGTATTATATAGATAAGAGAAGAAAAGACGGAATTAGGTGGACTGCTGATTGGTCGAAGAATGAAAAGAAAGAAATAAAAAGAACAAAAAGAACAAGAGGAAAAGTTGTAGAGAGATGGAAGGAAGGCGAACTTCTTGCAGCAGATTCTTTTTGAGAGCAACCGAAACTAGATCACGCGAAGCTTTTGGTAAATGTGTCAACCGCCCGTGGGGGGTGTGGGATCAATACTTGCGCCCTGGTTTCACTCCCCTCGCTCCTACCTTCGTCTCTTCTATACTCCCTTCTCGCACTTACCCTCGATCCACGGGTCGAGTCGACCTAACGCTATACCACCACCCTCCTATCAACCAACCAACCTATCTACCTATCTACCTTCTCTCTTTCTCTGTCTCTCTCTTTATCCTCCCTCTTGGCTCCTCATCCCTATTCTCGCATATCGTTGAACGAACACTATAACGTTTGCCCTTACATTACCTACCGATATTATTTCCTAACAGCTTATCGTTATCATCATTAACTTCCAATATTTTATTATAATATTAATTTATCCGAATTTCAATCAAAATTGTTCTTAATTTATTCATTCTTCCTTGTTTTTATTTCTAATAAAATTCTTTTATATTGTATTCATCGCAAACTTTCGATCTACATACGTATACATAGGTACATAAATAGATACGTAATTATCTATGTTGTATGTACATTGAATTGTTTATTTTCTTTCGATATAATCATTGACATTCTCGTATCATTTCAATGTATATGCGTGTTGATCTCGGAATTCTACGAAATCCTTCAATGATCTCCTTGAAAAATTTACACGTACTCCGATAATGTTTATCTGATCGATAACGAGCAGACGTTGTGTTCGGGTTTTATGAACAAACGATAAATTTAGTAAATACTTACTTACTTCTTACTTTGCATATCTATGTAGTTCGATTGTTACGAATAACATAATATAATATGAATAAGTGTTTAAATGGATATTAAAGATGATCAATTTTTGAAATTGTTTTACTAAGTTTTTGCCTTTAATGTAATATTGGATTTTACTTGACCCTTCTGTATTAAGGATGAATCAAGCAGGATGAGGATCTCTTCTTCTCTCTATGAAGAGTGCACAGAGAGAAAGAGAGAGGGAGAGAGAGATTTTAAAGGAGAAAAGAGAATCGAGGTCGGGTTTACCCTAAGCGAGTTCACGTGCATGCTTTACGAGGTAGCTTATATGCACTCTGATTTTTGTATTCTGCTCTCTTTCTCTCTTTCTCTCTCTTTCTCTTTCTCATGTCAGTATGGAATTCCGTGCTTCGTAAGCGTAGTAATCGCGTTACTACGCGCCTTGGTTTACCTCTTTTATCGAAAAGAAACAACGGTTGATTCCTTTGAAAAAAAAAAAAAAAAAAAAAAAAAAAAAAGGAAAAAAAAATGCTTGCGAATTATATTGCTATGTTTTAACGTTAATGCCAAGACTAATCTATTCCTTTAGTTCTTTTTTTTTCCACGCTAATTTTTTACGCTAACGAAGTAACAAGCTCGGAGTTGTTTTTCTTTTTTTGATTTTTGTTTTTTTTGCTTCTCTTTTTTTACTCGACTTAAGTACCTATGCATACATAATGAAACACTTTGAAAGAAGAAATTATTATTCCTGTCCATGTCTACGGTAGCAAGTACATCAAATTACAGTCAGGTTTTCAGTACACGATAAACATACACACGTACAAACATATATGCATACATACATCTTAACCGCATTTGCGTATTGTAAACTAATCACCAGGTGAAACGAGTTCCAGGTCAGTGTGTCAATCCTTTCATCGATTCGGTCGGACTATTGAAAATTTAGTAGAATTCGGTCGGTGCCATTCGGTTATATGCAGGGCACACAGCGTTGAGATGACCTCTGTACATATGTATTTATATATATTTATATATATGTATGTATGTATGTATGTATGAAACCATTGAAATATATACTTCACCGATTTCGTGATCCTATTACATACATTATCGTATATTTATTTCGACGTTTGACATAAAGCTTATATCTACATACATAAAACGATATACGCGTTTCTTTTTATAATAAATTGCAGTAGGTAAGAATGTTTTTTTTACCGAGCATTCACTTGTTTCTTCCATATTTCTCTTTTCCACGATATGAAATCACATATCAGCGGTAAGGAACATATAAAATATAAATACAGATTCCCCTCATTACATCGATTTATATTTCTTTTATCCGTCCGACCTTCTGCGGATAATTCTGCAATCGTGGTTAACCTATATATCTGTATATATATATATATATATATATATATATATATATATATTTATATATATAAACACACACAAAAGTATGTTATGCACGAATGTGCCCATACGACGATTCCGCATTCTTCGTCGAACAATGGGTACTTGAGCTTATAAAGCATAAAACGAATTAAACTCGGTATATTTCTTATTGACGTTGTTCACGTAAAGCGCATTCCTTATAAAATTGAACTAAGACAGACAGAGAAAGAGAGAGAGAGAGAGAGAGAGAGAGAGAGAGAGAGAGAGAGAGAAAAACAAAGAGGAGATGGTGACTCGAGTAAGATCGAAAGTCACGCGTTCGAATCGGTCATTGACCTTTTTCGGGATTCTTCCGCTCTCACGGTAAAAGTGGACGAACCAGAGTCCACGAGGTGACTAACTGTGCTGGTGGTGATAGGGCGGTGGTGCCGTTGACATTAAAGAGTTAGAGAGAACCCAACCTTTAAACTAAAAGTACCAAGTGGTACCGAGTACATAAAAGAGACACGAAAAATAGACGACAGGACTGGTATAAATTCCCGGTTGCGTCCTGCATGATCGATTCTCCAATTGCGTAATTCTGGCCATTAACTAGATACATGCACTAACTCGCGTACACCTGAACCGAATCGGTATTAGAATCGATATCAGAATCGTTCGACCGTACAAAATTACTCCTTTCGGATTCGTTAACTCTCAAGCACGATAATTATCGTTTATTAAAACACGAAAGTCCTTCCATCTTTCTTAATTATTTTTGAAGCATTGATCGATTCGTTGCTTCATAAACGTGACAAAAGGTATCGATAATAATGCTCAAAGTTAAAGAACATCAAAATTTATTGTATCTCGTACGTAATTCAGATATTTAAGTGATTAGCTATTTATAGTATGAATCATCGTTACTTCAACTCGCCTTGTCATTAATGAATTCACGTATTTTTAATATTGATAATTAAAGATTTAATTTATTTTATCAAATATCAATAATACATTAAACATTTCTTTCTCGCAATTTCAAATTATTATCATTATTATACTCGCTATTGCAATTATCATCATTGCAGATATTAACTCGTTTATTAATACCTACTTTTGTCAACAATGTTCAGTCGTAAATGGATTTACGTGAACTCTCGGTGAAGTACCATAATTCCTCTTTTCTCTCTCTCTCTCTCTCTCTCAAAAGAAATTATCATATAACTTTGTAAATTCGTTCTTGCTGTTTTTATTGAATTGAAAGTATTTTTAAAAACGTTAATACGTTATTTACCTGTGAAACGTTGAGAAGAAAGGAAGGAAAGAAAGAAGGAAAAAAAAAGAAAAAAAAAAAAAAAAAAAAAAAAAAAAGAAAAAAAAAAGAAAAAAAAAGAAAGAAAAAAACAACAAAATAAAAGTGTTTTATTCTAATACCTCGTTGAGATATAAAAGTTACGTTGGTCTCTGTGTCGCAACGATAAATAATCTCTATAGGCGTACATTCGAAAGACCATTCCTACTTGAGATAAGTGCTCCCGTACATTCGAAAGTACGTCAGCCGGTGTAGAGAAAAACCGTGAACTATGTGCCATGCGGAGCGCAACGTGTGTTACACAGTGCCGTGTGCTCGGTTTCTTTGTTGAAACGTTTTCATGCTTACGGACACCTGCATTCGAGCACGTTTGAATCACGTCTTTCGAAACGATCGTTTCAGTGTCGAGATTTCCATAATTAGAAAATTCTCGAGAGACTCTAATAACGCATATACATATATATATATATATATATATATATATATATATATATATATACGTACATACATACAAAAAGTAATACCTATGAGCATACGTTTACGTTTCAAGGATTTTGTTTTTTTTAAATGATCTTACGAGAAGGTACGTACAGACGATAATTCAGACGAATAATGAGTTTTATTTTGCTGCATCGCATCAACATCGACCGTATTATTTAATTTCTTTTTTTTTTTTTTTTTCTTTTTTTCTTCAAACTCATTGTTCCTCGGTATATAAATACGGTTTGCTTAATATGGTATATTTATTATAGTAGCATAGTAGAAATGATATAAATAACGTGTAAAATTTATGATATTAACTATATTAGATCGGTCAATAAATAATGTTGCAAGTTTCGGCATTTGATATCTAAATTAGATCAAACACAATTCTGTTTGATTGGAAAATTCTGATATTACTTATTATATAATATACACACACACACACATATATATATATATATTAGAGAGATATCGAAGAGAATATAGTCATCTCCCCCTTTTATCCAGACTTTGGTCATGAACGAATAAAAGGGACGGTGAATCAATCTACGAGCGTCGCGTCGGTTTGGTAGAACCGAATTGTGCCGAGTCGAATCGAGTTGAGCCGAAATCGTGCGCGTACTATGTTTCGTAAGGGTCTGCTCTACCGATCGTAAACGAGAATGAGAAAACGAGAAAGAGATAGAGAAATAGAAGGAAGGAGAGAGAGAGAGAGAGAGAGAGAGAGAGAGAGAGATAGATAGAGAGAGAGAGACTTTCGTAGACGCAGCGAGCAACGAATAGACAAAAGGGGATTAGAGGCGAACAGGGTCGATGACCCTTGCACGTGGAGTGCTCGGAAGTAGGCCACGTCGTGACATCATGCAAAAGCAAGATGGCCGCCGGGAAACGGGCACATTCTCACAAATATGTTCTCTCTGCCGCGAGCACGGCCTCGTAGGCCTGGCACAGGGCCGCAGGGACATTTTTCTTTTTCTAAAATGTTCATTGCTAACGTTCGACTACGTATGGACACTTATCTCAGGGACAACGACGAATCGAGAACGATTGCGAGTCTCCCCTCCCACCCACCTGCTCTATTAATTCGTCAAATTCGAATGAAAGTTCAAGATGATAACGCCGACGACGACGACGATGACGATCATGATGATGATGATGATGATGATGAAGACAGAGAAGAAGAAGGAAACTTGACGATTTCATCAAACGATTTCATCATAATCATTCGAACTAATACAAAAAAAAAGAAAAAAAAAAAAGAAAAAAAAAGTATAAAACACTTTCCAACTTGATCTCTGCTGTATCTCAATCAATCGTGACATAACCATGCTGTACGAAAGCAGCCAATGAGAACGTTGTATTTCTTCTCGGTCAATGTTGTCATTGGTCGAAGAGAGAAGTACATTATGTAGGTAACGCGAATTCTCGTAGTTTCTTATTCTTTTTTTTTTCTTTTTTTTTTTTTTTTTTTCTTATAGTAGACGATACAATGCGAAAAAATTAAAGGGCATATAAACGAATATGTACAAAAGAAAAAAAAATAATAAAACAAAAAAAAAAAAGAAAAAAAAAAGAAAAATCAAGAAACAAATTAAAAAAAAAAAAAAAAAAAGAAAGAAAAGAATTACAAAAATGAGAAGAAAGAATTTGGGAGGAATATATGATAACGTGGTCGATGTTCATCTATGAGATAGCCACCAAGCGAGGCATTTTAGTACATGTATGTATGTGTATAAAGAGAGAGAGAGAGAGAGAGGGAGGAGGGGGAAGGGGGTAAAAAATAAAAGAGGGTTGGAGGAGAGAAGTGGTCGACAACGCAATCCGCATACGCGGTTTTTTATTCGGAACGCGTAAGCGTCCGTGCCGCGGTTATGCATGCGATGCATCGTCGAATACTGCCCAGCAAGAATATACATGTAGAAACTGCTGCATTATTCCGATGGTCGCAGCAAGATGGTATATCACCGGTGCTACGCCAGTGTTCGCATCCTAATTGCTTCGTACGTAAGCAACGCGTGCGTGTATCATCCCTTTTCTCCCCTTTCCGTACACGCGGTCCCACCACGAATTATCTCTTCCCCGTAAATTCCATGTAGAATCGTGTGTAACCGTTGTTAACCATCGATCCCTAACCTTTGCAATATAACAAAGTCGCTTCGTACGTAATTAATCTTTTATTAGGACATCTAACTTTTCAATTACCCAGTTATGTATGTATGTTTGTATGTATGTATATATGTACGTATCTGAATTGTTTCACTTTTCTTTATGCGGGACGAGAGGGTGGGAGCTGTGGCTAACACTTTGTTATATATTTATAAAGTTTTATGTTTTTCTTTAGCATAGTATAATAGAAATTATATAATGTTTAATTTACGATACAATTTATCACGATATGATTGGCTAATAATCTCTTGGAGTTTTTGTAATATATATGTTTGATATTGAAATATATATATATATATATATATATATATATATATATATATACACACAATGTATACAAGATATTTTTATTAGCCTGCGTGACCCAATAATTTTATATCATAGCACATAACTTATAATATGTATATATATACATATATATATATATATATATATATATATATATATATATAAATTAGATTATAATATAAAAATGAGATAAATTTCAGATTATATAATTTTCGATTAGAGACATTACAAATAATTAGATTGTAGAGAGTTAACGATTAACAGTTGTGTAACTCCTTGAATCCATCCTTGTCGGCGTAATTAAGATTAATCTCTTTTTTCTATTTTTTTTTTCCTTTTTTTTTTTTGCTTTTATTTCTTTCTCGAACTAGTCGAACTAGTCTCTCTACGAAAGCGAAAGATGCGTCGTTTTCTTTTGTATCTTTCTCTCTCTCTCTTTCTCTCTCTCTCTCTCTCTCTCTCTCTCTCCCCCCCTCTCTCTATTTCTCTTTCTATCTGTTAAGAGCAAATGCTGACAAATGACGAAGGCGCATGCGCTTTCTTATCGCGACCGATTAATTTTATTATTTGATCGTTCCTTCCGACGAAGCAACATCGCTATTCATTTCTTTATTCATTTATTCCTTTCATTTTTTTTCGTTTAATTTTACGTGTCTTTACTATCAATGAATTAGTACGGATTAAGAATGTAAGAAGCGTGATGAGAAGTTATGAACTTTTTTTTTTTTTTTTTAATAAACATACGTTGACAATTATACATTCATAGACTATTATCATGAATAATTCGTTGAAACAATCATTGATATAAGGATATATGTTTGAGATTTGATTACGTGAAATAAGAATTATTAAAAAAAAAAAAAAAAAAAAAAAAAAAAAGAAAAAAGAAAAACAATGATATTAATGTTTTGGATTATATCGATCCAAAATTATCACATATTACACATGCCAATAAAAAGAGTTTTCATAACAATGTATATTATCGAACAGTCTCTCTCTTTCTCTCTCTCTCTCACTCGTAAGATATCAGCTGCCGTAGTTACAGTGCTTCGTTTGTTCGAAACATTTTTTGATGACTCCAAAAGCGAATGAGAGAGGGAACTTATTCGTGAGTATGTAAACGGAATCGTCTCACGTTGCTTGCTAGACGATACCTATATAACTTTATCGCTCTATATACGTAGTCTATATATCTATGCATATACATGTATATATGTATGAATGTAGATACGTAAAAGGAAAAAAATCAATTGACAGATAACTTATCGAAATCAGATTATAAAAGAGATCTTTTCTTTCGAGGAGGTGAATTTTCGATTTTTCATTTCAGGAAATATTAGAATGTACCAGAGCGTGGAAATCGATTCTAGTTATGTAATTATTTTTTCTATTTCAAGCTGCATATATATATATATATATATATATATACATACATACATACATATATACGTAAATAAGATATATCGATGAATCGAGTTGCCATTACATTCGTTATCGTGAGACTCAAATTCCTATTTATTCTAAATTTATTTCCTATCGAATTGACCTTTCGATTTTATTAACACGAATAATTTAGTTAGATCAGATTCGTTTGAATTATTAATACATTTTTTTTTCTTTTTTTCCTTTTCTTTTTTTACTTTTAATTTCCTATGAAGTCGATCTTTCGATTATATATTAGCCGATTAACTTTAATCGTAGCGGATTTATTGGTACTTTTTTTTTCCTTTTCCTATATGTAATATTTGCACATAGGCTAATGCGGCGGCATTTTATATTTGAGTTTCTGATAAATTCAGATAAAATTGTAATTTACGGAAGTAGGAAGTGGGAAAAGATTCTTACGTAATCAAGGATTTTTTTCTCTCTTTGTGTGATGTTTACGCTCGCTTCACGTTGTTGGTACAAAAAAAAAAAAAAAAAAGAAAAAAAAAGAAAAAAAAAACAGAAAAGGAAAAAAGGAAGAAGCAAGAAGAAAAAAAGAAAAAAATAAACGAGGAAAGAAAAAAATCACGTTGAGAACGATCATTAGTACGCACACTTACGTATGTAAGGTATGTTCCGTGTACATGTAATAATTCTCTGTGTTAAGCAGAATACACACAGGAAGAAACCACAAATTCTAAGATCTTTATTAACTATACGGAATGAATAGTGTCTCGTACACATGTGTGTACAAAATTTCTAAGAATTTTCATTCCTCTGCTATCTCTCTCAATATGCTCTTACGTAAAAGAGTTAGAAACGATCTCGCTCGTTATCGTTCATATAATTTTTTCAAACCTGTACGTACTGTATATATACGTACATACACGCGTATGTAATTGTAGAAAATAAATTGACAGTTGCAAATTGCACTATGTAATTTTATTCGTATTACCTTGAATGCGACACTACGATAATTAGTTTATTTATTTGAAATTAAAATCCTAAAGAAATTTTGTTTTCAGCCATTTTGTTTCTTTTTGCCATTTCGATATCCTATCGTCAAGAATATATTTTCGAAAGAATTTGACGTTTCTTGTTAGTACGTTTCTCTTTGCTTACTCGAGTATTTTCTCGATTATATCATTAGCAAACGTTATTTATATTTATGTATATGTCGCGTAATTGACAAGAAATGAAAAATATCTTTGTGAGATCAAGCATTATCATTAATATGAATAATAAGAAATTTTTAAACATACCCTCTCGCCTTTCCTTGTCGATCTTGATGCCGATAACTCGTCTAAGTTTCCTAAATTGCATTAGAGAGTAAATATTTTCGATTGGTTTAATTTTTGACGTGGATTACTGCACGAAATGAGAATCTTTTTTGAACGACGCGTCACGAATTCGTCGAATACGAAATTAACAGTTAAAACACCGCCTGCGCGCTCTAGCGGGACTTTTGATAACCACAAAATATCGATTTCATTATTCCGATGTATTATTTTAGATAATATTTATATAATAAGTAATAGAAATGAGTATGATATTAGTCGGAAACAAAATATTTATTTATATTTTACGTAGGTACATACATAATTATTTATATTTCTATCAAAATTCATACTCGTAAATATCTTCGACGTTGTCATTGGCCATTAAACGATTATGTCGATAATGCAGTACATAACATTGTCAATGCTCCTATTATAATTTCAACGCGCTTGATGCTTTTTAATATTGCATTTGAATAAATAGATCGAATAGAATTCATAATAATCTATTTAAAAAATATTACATCGATATCAATATCTCGATGTATCTCATCGTATTGATAAGCACCAATCACGTTCAACCTAGAGGAATATAATTGGTGCGTTAGAAAAATCAATATTTTCAAGTGCCATCTGGTGGGATTGATCGTAAACATATGTCGATAAGTGTTACCTAGTTCAAAGTCTTTCAAATAATATTTCTTTCTTGTGGCTTGTAGATAGAGTTGTCGGTTATGTGGTTATGGCATACCGGTAGCAACGTCGACGCCATTTTAAGGAGTGTAGTGTCTAAAGATGCAGTTGTTCCTGTATTCGTTTTAATTAATCGAGCGAGAGTAAAGTTGACGTATTATTGTAATATTTCAACAAAATGACGCAATTTTTACCACCGAATTTACTTGCTCTTTTTGCTCCTCGCGATCCAATACCTTATTTGCCACCGGCCAGCAAGCTTCCACACGAAAAGAAGAATGGAGGATATATCGGCGTTGGAGCATTTCTCAAATATTTTGAGGTAGATATTATTTCACTCGATTCGAAACGACATTATTTTTCATATATTTTTATTCTATAAGATATAAATTATTTGTAATCATATTTTTTCACACGTCAGGCAAATTTTCAAGATTGTAAAAGTTTCATAGAACTTTCTTGAATTGATACAATCTTCAAATGCCATTAAAGTAGAAATATTGCCAAGTTTTTTGTTTTAATTTCTAGCGAGTTATTACGTAAAAGTGATTGAAAGGATTTGTACATTTTGGACATTGTCAAAAATAGGTTCTATGTATATGGTAGCGATGGAAATCTGATTAGCTGTATTTAGTTGTATAAGTTTTATTTATAACTTGAGAATTTTGTAAAAATAAAAGGATCCGAAAGATACCCCACCACCTGTGCGCGTCGAAACTCGAGAAGAACGTTTGGAGCGTCGTAGGAGAGAACGTGCCGAGCAAGTTGCTTATAAATTAGAACAAGAAATCGCAGTATGGGATCCTGCTGGTATTCCCAATGTGACGGCAGACCCTTTTAAAACCTTATTTGTAGCAAGAATAGTGAGTATTTATTCTACAAGTTGCAACACCCAAATATGAATAGAACGGAGTAGTAACATGTTAGATATTTTAAGATATATCCTTAAAGCAAGCGAATTATTTCAGAATTATGATACATCGGAATCAAAGCTTAGGAGAGAATTTGAAGTCTATGGACCGGTAAAAAAGGTATAAAATGTTCAACGTAGATAAGATCTTTAAATGCAAAATTGAATTTCTATATCGTTATTATTATTTTTCAGATTGTGGTAATTCATAATACAATAAATGGCAAACCTAGGGGATATGCTTTCATTGAATATGAGCACGAAAGAGACATGCACTGTAAGTAACAGCCCAGAAATGTAATTTTTCTTGAAAGCCTCCGTGAGTCCATAGTCTGGAATCTCACCTTTCTTAGCATCACTTCCAGCTAGAATATAGTGGGGCAGGGCTATAGTTAGGCTACCCATTTTCATTGGTACTTAACCAGAAGGTGTGGGGGGTCCCACGATACATCCATGCAGGAATACCATTCTCTAAATACAAATAATATGGTAAACGATTCAAATGAAAAAGAGAATATTGGCTGTCTTGATTAATGCAGTTTTTATCTTGTTCTTGGTACAGCGTGGTGGCCGCTGCCGGCAACTAGTGCCGTTCACTATTCCATGCAAAATCCCTGAACCTGCCTGATATGATAGGTTTGTATGTGTGGTAAGATCCAACATACAACAACGTTTGTTAGCGTCTATGCTTACTCTATACTTCTTCAACAATTTTAATTAAACTCAGAATTTGAATAAATTTGATCGGTACGAGTATTTAGTATGGCCACACTCTTAAAGTGTTTAAAAGGAGGTGTCTTTTTGACAGATTACTTTGATTTGTGATTTTATTTTGACGCGATATATAAAGTTAGCATTCTACATTGAAATTGATTGGTGGGCTTAGGGAAAAGGTTCAGGGACACGGTCGGTGAACAGTCACATTATTATTATTATTATTATTATTATTATTATTACTACTACATATATTTCGATTTTCATCGGATATCATATTTTCGGATAAGATTGGTACGAAATACGCGTTTTTCGCTAAAAAGTTAACTCTACAAAGATTAGGAGTCATTCAAATTAGTTCGATATCATCATTAGGCAACGCGTAACGTACATTGATGAAAATTATAACCATTATACGCATAATTGTAGGTAAAAACATTACTCTTTTTATTCAAATATTCAAGCAAGGGTAGAGCATCATAGAGATTTCAGTGAGAAGCAATTTTTTGATAGGTTTAGTAGAAAACTCATAATGCAGATTAGTGGACTGTTATTATTATTATTATTATTACTATTATTATTATTATTATTATTATCATCATCATCATCATCATCATCTTTATTATTATTATTATTACTATTATTATTATTATTATTATTATTATTATTATTATTATTATTATTATTATTATTTTTATTATTATTATTATTATCGTTATTGTTATTGTTATTGTTATTGTTATTATTATTATTATTATTACTATTCTTATTATTATTCTTATTCTTATTCTTATTGTTATTATTACTAGGGTGCTATTTTTTATTCTTTCTGCCAAAAAGATTTCATTGTAGTCGAAATTCTATTATTATCAAAATTATCAAGTTATCAAAATTAATTTTATTTTTAATATATTTTGTACGCTTAAGTCCTGAAACATATCAATTTCGATATAGAATACTAATTTATCTTGCGATATCATCATTTGCTACGTAAACACTATCTGAAAGTCTGCAAATATAATTTAGCATGCAGATAATCTTTCCCTTGCTTTAAAATTCGGAATTTTTTAAGAAAATAGAAAAGATCTTTGCCCGTATATTATTTAAAGTTAACATATAATATTAGAGAAATCAGTAATAACATTACGTAACAAAGATATAAAATATGTATGAATTGCGCACGGTTTGGTTGTAAGTAAAAAAAAAAAAAAAAGAAAAAAGCGCACCAGGTAAATGCAAAGTAAACTTCTTCGGAGATTGAACGAACATACGAAGACTGGGCACCTTCCCAATGAATAGCGTACGCGCTGGCCTACTCTCGCGAGTCTCTTACAAGTTCATTTCACTGATTAAAAGTACTTCTAAGCTTTGTGTTAACTTCCGTACGTAAGTAGCCGCGGTAGGTATTTTTTGTATTTGCTATACTTTTTGGAATTTAAACATGTAGTATTTAAGGTACTTCAAAGTCTGCATACCTCATTGTTGATTATTGTGCAGAGATAAGTAACGTACAATTGTAATTTTATACAGTAAGATGAGATAGTAGTACCACGGCTTATTCTTTCTTATTTCTAAAACATACCGACGTATATAATGCACAGTAAGTACTCTCTGTACTGCTTTGCCTTTTTGAGAAAAAAAAAAAAAAAATGAAGGCATAGTACAGAGCGAGTGTGTGTGTTTAGAAATATCCGATTAATCTATAACTGGTATATACTTTCTAATTTTACTTTATAGAATACTGGACGTTACGAATAAGAAGCACATAATCAGGAATAATGCATGCAGATACCTTATTATCCGTATCATGCATAAAAATAGGATACTTTACTTACTGGTTTGGATGACTTCGTTGTAAGGAAATTATAAACACAATGCATATGTAGATACTTTTACCAATTATCCAGGCTGACATATTAGCAATTCTAATTCATCGTTACCCAAAATGATCGAGTTAAAAAGAGATGAAAAAAGAAAAGTAAACAAAGAGAGTCGAGTCACAATTGTTTCTTCATACACGTAATTTCTTTAGCCCGTCCATAAGTATATATAGTTGTGCTGCTTGAGTTATAAATAGAAAATTCAATTTCCTCGAAAATAAAGAGAAAAAAAATGAATAAATAAATAAAGAGTAAATAAATAAAAAAAAGTAAATAAAATAAAAATATTAAAGACATTCTATCTTAGATGGTGCAATTGTTGGTTCTGCATAGAGAGAAAGAGAGATAAAACATACATATCATTTAAAAACATCATCCTTGATGATTCGCCATTTCGAATAGATTCTCAGGGATTAAGAGAGATCTCATAATAGCATAACGCGTAGTAGTTGGGCGATCTTGATTAGATTGTAATTTTCTAATGATACTTTTAGCTGCGTATAAGCATGCCGATGGTAAGAAAATAGATGGTCGCAGAGTGTTGGTTGACGTGGAGCGTGCAAGAACGGTAAAAGGGTGGCTCCCTCGACGACTTGGTGGTGGTCTAGGTGGTACTCGCAGAGGTGGACCTGATGTGAATATAAAGCACTCCGGTAGGGAAGATAACGAAAGAGAAAGAAAACGATATCGTCTCGAGCAAGAGAGGGAAACCTCAGGACGAGGGCTGGACAGGGACAGGTAAAATGAACTTCCTCAAATTCTTTTCCATCCAATTAAATCATATCGTTGCTCATATATATATATATATATATGTATATATATCTATTTGTATTATTTTCTTTTTTCTAGGGATCGCGATCGTTTGGACAGAGAACGCAGAAGGTCACGCGATCGTAAACGAAGATCAAGGAGTAGGTCACGCGATCGGAAACGTAGACATAGTCGAGATCGTTTACCGGATCCTGACATTGAGGAAATTCAAAGAGACGAACGACCACGCGACAGAAGAGATCGTGATCGTGATCGTGATCGTGATCGAGATCGTAAAAGGAGTAACGATCGTGATCGCGATCGCGATAGGGATAGGAAGAGAAATAAAAGGGACAGAGATCGTGAACGTAGGGATAGAAAAGATCGTGGTGATCGTCAAGACGAAGATACCAAGGAAATTCGTATTAAGGAGGAACCTTTGGATGGTATATTTTATATACGTATTTAAAAAAGAGAAAAATTGCAAAATTTCATTTTCATCTATTTAACAGCATTAAAATCATATTGTTTTTTTTTTTTTCTTTTTTTTTCCAGATTATCCCGATTATAGTAACACGTTTTCAACGTCAGGATCGTATTTCACCGCAGTCAAGTATGAAGACGATAACGATCAAGAAGTCGAAGAAAAATATAGAATTCCCGAAGGTCGCCCTGATCCACCCCCATACAATAATTACGACTCTGTACAAGATTATTGATCTCAGTAATATGCCTTATGACGTTTTCTCTCTGCCCGCGACGAATCGATGCGACCATCAATAATGTTATATTGTATTTCCTATTGTTATTAGTGTAATGCTGTACTTACCGCATTTGAGTACCGAATTGTATAGTGGAATGGAAAATTAATGACCAGATATTCTATTGGCATATTGCAAGGTAAGCAGCTTTGATCTACGTTTATAATTAGCCGTTCCTTGGTAATTAATTTAGAATATTATATATTTTTCGTCGTTGGAACGAAAGGTAAAATTTCATTGAAATTTTTAAGATTGGAATGTATTAAATACAATATTCTAGCAGTTCAAACAGAACCTCGCAATATGGAACACACACACACAGAAGTTCATAAACGTTTTCAACCTTATTGCTACCACAAATAAAAAGTACTGTCACTCGCTGTATTTGTACATACATAATATGAGTATATGAATGAATTGAAATTCTTCATGATAACTGCTGCATGTATATTTATATATGTATATATGTATATGTATATATATATATATAAATATATTCATATATATATATATCTATGTATGTATATGAGTATATTTAAATATATATATATATATAATACATATGTATATATATTCAAATAAAATAAAGGATATAATTCATTTGTTAGATATATTTAAAAGGCATAAATGGCTCTCCATAGGATTAATATCCTTTTTTTTTTTTTGTTATTGGATCATATATCTTTTATTTTATTCTTTTTACGTTTATTATATCTATGTCTAATAGAAGAAAATAATTATGGAAGTAGATTTATCCTGAGACGTCAAAGATTGTGGAAAAATGAGATATTTTTTTTTTTTTTAATTAAATATCTATTTGTATTTTATATCATTAGATGTGAGAAGACTATTTAGAAAGATTATTTTTCTTCGATTTGAATTTAACGCCATTTTGTTTGTAACTACGTTAGTTTTACCAATGAATTCGAATTCTTAGATATAAATCAATATATCATATTTAACTGTATTTTTAAATCAAGCAATAGATAGAGAGAAAGAGAGAGAGAGAGAGAGAGAGAGAGAGAGAGAGAGAGAGAGAGAGAGAGAGAGAGAGAGAGAAAGAGAGAAAGAGAGAAAGAGAGAAAGAGAGAGAAAAGAAAACGCCGCATTTTAGTGTTCATTCTACGGAAATGAGAATTTCTTTCTCGAACGAGTTGAAAACTCGTTATCCAATCGAAATACCTTTTTTTTCGTGTCGTAAATTGCTTGGACGAGAGCTCAACGATTTTTACGTATTTCCGGTTTAACTGTTTCCTCTATTATGTTTTCGAATAATATTCCCCGAATGAAAGTGCGAATTATTCTTAAGAAAATAATTTTATGATTTCGTCAATAATTATATTAAAAGTAAATCAATGTTGTAAAGCAGAGTTTAAAATGAAAACTTCGAAATATATAATCAATAGATTGTCGGAACTTTACGGAGGTTATGTGATCTTATTGCAACTGCATTGTTGCGGTAAGTATATGCACTTGTACAAAACAATCCATTTTTTTTTCTGCTTTTTTTTTCTTTTTTTTTTTTTTTTTTCCTCTTTTTTGGTTATTCATAAATAGTTGGAACAAATTATAATGTTAGTATCTTTTTTAGAAAACTTCATTATGCAGTTTCGAAATAATCAACGCTTAGCAGTACGTATTTTTAAGTTAATACATTTCTTCAATGGTAAGATAAATTTGACTATTAACATTTACTATACTTATTGAAGACAGTCTAGAATTAATTTTAGATTTTATTTTCCTTCTGTGTGATTATTTAATTAATTTTTGTAATTGCAATGATAAGATAGATTTAATTATAAATGATTATTATAGTTAATCAAGATAACTCGAGTAACATACGATTAATTTTATTCGTTCGATTGTATTTTTGTGTAATTTAATTAATTCATGTAATTGCAAGATCAAGATAGATAATCTTGTTATAAACAATTACTATATTATTTACTATAATTTGGGTAAATTTCGATTAATTATATATACATATACACACACACACACACACACACACACATACATATATCTTTTTTTGGAGTGTAATACAATTAATTCTTGTAATTCTTGTAATCAATATTAAGATACAATTTAATTATAAACAGTCATTATAATTATTCAAAATAATTTGAGCAAATCACAATTGATTTTATATTCTATTCGATTTTCGTGTAGTACTATCGATTTAGATTACCCGCGAATTTTGAAAACGAGTATTCGAACAATTAATTAAATAAGAAACTAGTATCGTTTGTAAATGTACGCCCACCTTAACATTTCCAAGCCATCAAGTTTTCCTTAATGTTTAATTATTCTTTCGGCGGAGTTATAAAGCACTTTTTTGTTTTGTTTTGTGCTAGTTGGCAGTAGCCGCGGATGGAAAGTTAAGTTGCGAATGTTTTAGTAACGAACCTGCCTCCGCATTACCCTTTTATGCGGCATCGCAGTTTCACGACTTCTTTTTTATATTTTTTATTTGTATCTTATTTTTATTCACTCTACGTTTTTACAGTAACTCACTAAACATA